>NW_027188869.1:0-8056 GCF_041381155.1 Argopecten irradians | reverse complement strand
CTGATTGGGCTTTTTTTCATTAACTTTACGTCCTAATTAAAAAGCCAGGGTCATGTAAGAGACAGGCCTCCCCCATCATTTAGTTGTGTTCTAGTTTAGATGAAGTTGTGCCTGTGCGTTAATAGTTTTTGAGACTAGCGTATATTCGGGCTTGTTACTTTCTTGTATAGTGGAACAACTTCCCTTTTTAATAGTGCTATTTCACTTCGATTCGGCTTGTTTCTTCTTGTATAGTGGAAACAACTTCCCTTTTAATAGTGCTATTTCACTTTCGAATTATACACAAACTGGGCTAGAAATGATTTTCATACCGCTAAATATACATTCTGTGATATCTTGAAACGTTTCTTATATCGATCAGTAGGTTTCGATATCGTTGTATAGGCTCTGGATGTGTTTCCGTGTATACTTTTATTGTATGTTCATTTAACATGCTATTATACATATAAATGTAGGTGCCTCTTACGACCCTTTTGTCGATATCCATCTTTAACCTTGACAACATGCTTATGCTCTCTAATCCTAAAACGTATATTACATCTACATGGAAATATTCTATTGATATAATTATCACAAAACATTGAAAATTACATGAGGATTTTTTTGTCATAATATATCAATCTGAACACCGGTATATCCATCTAATATGTATGACAAAATTCGAAGAATCCTATACAGTAATTCGCTCGTAATCGACAGTATAATCACTGGTATTCGTACATTCGTACAAAGTCTGTCATGACCAGCTACAGTACTTAATGCGTTCTAACATTCCCTCGAAACGAGCGCGAAACGCAAAACGCAAACGAAATGTTTGAAACGAAAACGAACGAAAACGCAAACGAAAAAACGCAAACGAAAAACGAATAGCGTAAAACGAAAAAAACGCGTTTCGTCAAGCGCTAAACGCAAAACGAAAAACGCAAACGAAAAACGAAAAACGTTAAACGAAGTGAAAGCGTGACCGGAAGACTAGAATGCAATCATAAATGTCGATCGGGACTCCGGTAGCTTAGTGATCCGGATTCTGAAAGCGATGTCAATTTTACGTTCTATACGGATTCTGAAAGCGATGCATATTTTTCGTTCGCAATTTTGATTTAGCACTATTTATCATTATGAAAAATATATCTTGTCTTAGAAAATATGCTATTGTTATAAATATATTACCAATAAGTATGTGATTACGTATATATATCCAAGCATTAATACATTTTTTTAACTTAAAGAGAGATTTTAAAAATAATTATAAAACATACATGTGTGCAAATAGTCTTCATTCAATGCTAGGATATATAAGTCTGCTCTGAATTTGTCACATATATTATTACTGTTTTATAGAAATTATCAGTTTCAGAAAAGACAACACTTCAGAAGAATTTCTTATTTTAGTGTAGGTATTGTGAACATGTACATTTGACTACTGCAAGTATAAACCCCTAGGTCTAGCGGTTAGGTAGTCATATATTTAAAATACATAAATAAATATGACTCCAGAGGAGGTCCCCGTACCCGTTAATATAGATATCAATGTGGACACTCACCTGTAGCATTTACCCGACCCATTTGGAGGTCTTATATAAATTTGCTTTATAATTCACGGACAACGCATGTACAACACTCTACCCCTCTCCATCCCCACTCCCCCTCTCGATTTACCTGCTTTCATTTATACCATTTGTTATTTGACAGCGGCATATTTTGATTTTGAGTCAACTTGTATCACACCTGGTCAAGTGCAGTCACCCATGAACAATGGCTCACTGATAGCGGCCCCCTCACATGTTTGTTTAGGCTACGAGATGTATAAATACGCATACGTGACCCCGTGCATGTACATGTACCAAAGCAATACCACAAAAAACACAACAATGTTGTGTTATTCTTGTCATTACAGAAAACCAGCTCTATGGTGATTTTATTCCTCGTGTGTTTAGTTACATCAACATACCAATAAAATACATGATCAATCATATCAATGGCGAATACGTGTAAATCATATACGTCCTTGGTGTAAATACAGAGATACAGTTCAAATTCAAATTCTTTATTTGCATTAAGTTTTTTTCAACTTATTTGCTTTTTACAAAGAATACTATCAAAATACAATTTGCATACATACAGGATAAGTGGAGAATGGACAAAGCATGAATGTATCAACTGTCAGTTCGTGTTGGACGATTATGTCAGAGATTTAAATAGTAGGGATAAGAAGGTAACCTCATAGCATTACTTAACGGCGCCCGCAGCGGAAGCTATCCCAGAGTGCATCGCGTGTCTACAGTAGAGTACAGTCTAACGACGGCCATATTGAAACTACGCTTCGTCCGATGAAGCGATCTAGGCTATAATTCAGGTGATGAACAGAAAATAAACCAAATAGCATAAAGTTTGCTCTTTATTGAAAATGTAATTTATTTGAATAATCCATCACATTTTTCATAATTGTAGAGGTGTTACACTAAATAAACGTAATGCTAAACTGTGAATGTCCTCATCCCGGCATGATTACTTCCTCGATCGATACAATGGGTCGCCCCGTGAAATATTAATATAATAAAACCCACATACTCTGATTTCAATAATTGACCGATTTCCATTTAGTTTTCAAATATTTGTTGCTTGGTAAATTTTAATTGTTAATATATTAAATTGATATAATTTGAACATATTGAACCTTTTGAATTTTCGGAGGTAAAACGTGTACACAAATCATCGAAGCTACCCTAAATTTATAATGGCGACGATACCGTTCCGATAGGGTCGTGAAAGATAGCACAATTAAACCCACATACTCTGAATTCAATAATTGACTGATTTCCATTAAAATTTCAAATATTTGTTGCTTGGTAAATTTTACATGATAAAATATTAAATTGATTGAATTTGAACATATTGAACCTTTTGAATTTTTGGTGGTAAATATGTACACAAATCATCGAAGTTACCCTAAATTTATAATGGCGATGATACTGTTCCAGATAGGGTCGTGAAAGATAGCACAGTATAAACCACGTACTCTGATTTCAATAATTAACTGATTTCCATTTATTTAGTTTTCAAATATTAATTTTCTATTGATTGAGTTTGTACATATGGAAACTTTTAAAGCTCAAGTACAAGTGTTAACAAATTATCGAAGGTACCCAATATATCATGGCGAAGAGATACAGTGCCGATCGAGCTGTGATAGATAGCATAATTTGATATCTAATTAACGGAAAGTGATTTCCAACTGCTATAATCACAGGTGTCTTACTGTCATCAGTTGAACCGTCGGCCAGAAACACCTGGCCACCGCCCCAGGTCATCGCCTCACTTAACTCAACGGGGGTCTATTTATATAATTACCTGTGTTTGAGTCTCGAAGGCTATGCAGTAAGTTTTGTAAATTAGATAATATTTTTCTAAACTTAATTTTCCCAAACAGTTTTTATTTATAATGCATAGAACCCATGTTGAAATAAAAATGAAATCTAAGTGAAATGTAAATATTCCGCTTTACCTGAAATTTGAATATAATTCATTAAAATGTCTTGCTTTACCAAGCATTTATTTTTTTACTAAAGCAAAATTGAATTTCCAGGGTTAAACTCATTAAATTTATATGTGTCGTACTTTTCATTCCTAACGAATCAAGAAAGAAAAGCTTTTATAATATGTCATTAATCACCAAAATTTACCAACATTTTGATCATTGCTTACAGAATTTTCAATGCATAGGTTTTAATTTTACAATTTTTCATAAAAAACAACACAGAAATATCTCATCAGTATTCTCATCAATCCAACATCATTGGAAAGCCATTTTTGGCTTATATAGATATATGGTAATATTTACATAAAGGTTAAATATACATGCATGAGATTAGCGTCTCTAATGCAACAGTAAAAAAAAACTATGAGATACTTTTCGATGTTTAGTGGTTTATAGTCATATATATTAGTAAAATGGCGTACACAGCTTCATGGCTAACAATATTGATAACTCGCCTCTAGCTATTAGTGCGCAGACGCACGGCTTGGTCTCGCGGTAACCGTTCATCCGTTTAACGATAACAATAGGTGGGTACGTGATATCGCGAGAACAGCCCTAGTTACTTATCCCAATGTATATTTAAAATCTCTGATTTATGTATAGTACAAGTGGTATATATAAGCCAATCTATGATTTGTATATCTATTGAACTTCGGTACGTTTCTTAATTTTACATAAAATAGATGTAAAAAAATGTATTCGATTTTTAAATACTGTATTACAGCGATGGTTTGAGATATTATATATAATTGTGTTTATTTTATTATAAAGAATAGTGTGTATCACATAGAAAATAATGTGATCCAATTGCTAATCAGTGATGAGTCGGGATGACTAGATTTTTATAATATGTAATGAGCACCAGCTGGACGTTTATATATATATATATATGGACCAGCAGTAACGACGGGTCCCGTGGCGTGAGTTTCCACACCTGTCTGTAATCCTTCACGTCCACTTTATCTGTGACTCCCCGTAGGGTGTTACAAGTGATAATAATTGTACCCGTCCCCCTGTAGCACTTACATGTTTACACATATATAAGCTAGTACTATATACAGGACTTAATGGCGTGTAACGTTCCCTCGAAACGAGCGCGAAACGCAAAACGCAAACGAAATGTTAAACGAAAACGAACGAAAACGCAAACGAAAAACGAAAAACGCAAACGAAAAACGAAGAGCGTAAAACGAAAAACGCGTTTCGTCAAGCGCTAAACGAAAAACGCAAACGAAAAACGAAAAACGTAAACGAAGTGAAAGCGTGACCGGAAGGACAGAATTCAATTATAAATGTCGATCGGGACTCCGGTAGCTTATAGTGATCCGGATTCTGAAAGCGATGTCTATAATTATTATTACGTTCGCAATTTTGATTTAGTACGAGTTATCATTATGAAAAATATATCTTGTCTTAGAAAATATGTAATTGTTTTTTAATGTTATAAATATATAACCAATACGTATGTGATTACGTATATATATTCAAGCATTAATACATTTTTAACTTATAAAGGGAGATTTTAAAAATAATTATAAAACATGCATGTGTACAAATAGTCTTCAATCAATGCTATTTTCTATAAGTCTGCTCTGAATTCGTCACACATACTGTGTTATAGAAATTATCAGTTTCAGAAAAGAAAACACTTCAGAAGAATTTCTTGTTTTAGTGTAGGTATATATTGTGTACATGTACGTTTGACTACTGCAAGTATAAACCCTAGGTCTAGCGGTTAGGTTGTTATGTATTACATGTATATATATGACTCCAGAGGAGGTCCTCGTACCCGTTATATAGATATCAATGTGGATACTCACCTGTAGCATTTACCTGACCCAGTTGGGGGTCTTATATTTGCTTTATAATTCACGGACCAACACAACACCCTACCCTACCCCATCCACCCCACTCCCCTCTTGATTTACCTGCTGTCATTTATACCATTTGTTATTTGGCAGCGGCATATTTTGATTTTTTGTCAACTTGTATTACACCTAGTCAAGTGCAGTCACCCACGAACAATAGCTCACTGATAGCCTCAGACGCGCACGGCCCCTCACATGTTTGTGTAGCTTATAGACTTCTATGTATAATACGTGACCCCGTGCATGTACATGTACCAAATCATACAACAAAAACAACAATATTGTGTTATTCTAGTAATTACAGAAAACCAGCTCTATGATGATTTTATTCCTCGTATGTTTTGTTACATCAGGATACCAATTAAAATACAACGATCAATCATATCAATGACGAATATGTGTAAATACAGAAATACACATATACAGTTGAATGTATCAACTGTCAGTTCGTGTTGGATGATTATGTATATATAAACGTAAATTATGATTTATTATCTATTGACTTCGGTACGTTCTTAATTTTACATGGAATATGTAAAAAAAAATATTCGTTTTAAATACTGTATTAAGCGATTGGTGATATATTATTAAATGTGTTATTTTATTACTAGAAAAAAATGTGATCCAATGCTAACAGTGATGAGTCGGATATAAGTTGTTATAATGTATGCACCAGTGATCAGTTATTATGACCAGCAGTACGGCGTCCTGTGGTGTGAGTTCACACCTGTCTGTAATGCCTTCAGTTCCACTTTAATTTTATCGAGCCCCGCGGGGTGTTACAAGTGTACATATTGTACCTGTCCCCTGTAGCACATACCACCTGTATAGCTAGTACTATATAAGTCCTTGCAGAAAGGTATACAAATGATCCTTACTATCAGTCCAATGTTAGTTAATGTCCTTTTTTTAAAATTTTATTTGTGTATAATATGCTAGTCTAAGTATTACAAATGATCCTTACGCAAACGAACGAAAACGCGAAACGCAAACTAAAAAAAACCGCTCGACGAAACAAAACGCAAACGAACTAAACAAAAAACGCAAACTATCAAACAATGTAGGTGTGTAGGTTACATGTATCAAATGTAACTAATGTCTAGATACAAAAGGATTTTTTAAAATTTATTTTTGTATGTTTACTACATTGTCCAGAACACGTAAATTTATCGGCCTACACCGTCGTTTGACTCCACTTTTAGTTTAGCCAACACATGCGCAGTCAACCATTCCTAATCAAATATCAATGAATAACATCCGGTAAACGAATTGGAACGCAAACGCACGCAAACGCACGCAAACGCAAACGAACGAAAGCCCAAACGAATCAAAACGCAAACGAACGCAAACGAAATCGAATCAAAACGCAAACGAACGAAAACGCGAAACGCAAACGAAAAACGCCCGACGAAACAAAACGCAAACGAAACTAAACGAAAGAAACGCAAACGAATCTAAAACGCGTTACACGTACTTCAAAATCAAATATCAAACTTCTGCTTTAAAGATATCGTAGGTACTAGAGTACGCCTTCTAAATATTTAAACATGTATTGTATCTAATGAAAGGCTTCTAACTTGATCTGAATGTTCAGTAATTTTAAAATACATTGTTCTCATTCACCGAATTTCAGGTAGTCAGTGCAAAGAGGACATATGATATTAATTAAGGGAGAAAACACATTGTGTAAAATCCAGCCATAGTGATTAGTCTCTAGGTAGATACATGTACAATGGTTTAAACTTGTACCGTGTAAGCAAGTTTGGCAATTCTTCATAAGGTCTTGTTCTGCCTACGTATTGGCGTATCACTACAGTGTACATAGCCTTTCACTATAGATCCTTCTGATCTGTACATGAGTGGTAACTTCATCATTTATATTAAATCTATTCAACGTGATCTAAACTAAAAATTGTCTCAATGAACTATCCTTATTATGATGTTTCTGTTGACATACCACCAGTCCTTATATGGAACTATGGATTGAAATAGACTTTAATTAGATTTAATCTTAATTAAAGCTGCAGACGCTTTCTATTAGTGATTGATATTAAGATCTACGTGGATCAATCTCTCTCTCTCTATATATATATTGTATTCCATTTTAAATACTTAGAATTCAGCCTTTTGATTTATTTTATCTTCATTGGCAACATATTTAATTGATTTTTAGTTTGCCCTGAAATAAATAACATTCTTAACAAAATTGAAATTATCTTCTCGATGGCTCTTCTTTCCATTAAATAAAACTCCTATGCTAATTCTCCGCGGGTGCCTCTTAAATAACGAATCTTCCTTCTCTTCACCTCCCTCATAATCTGTAGCATTCTCTGAGTTTCCCTTCCTGAAGTTTGTATAATTCCTTCTTTCTAAATCCTCCTCCGCTAAACTTTAGATATCACTCCTGCAAACATCTGTTGGATTCGAGCTCTCTTCTCTCTCTCTCTCTCTCTCTCCCTCTCCCTCACCCTCTCCCTAGTCTCTCCCCTCTCCCTCTCCCCTCTCTCTCCTCTCTCCCTCTAGGAAAAACAGACTCCCACCCTTCTCTCTCTCTATCCTTCTCTCCTCCTCTCTCTCTCCTCCTCTCTCGTCTCTCTCCCTCTCCTCGCGTCATCTCGCTCTACTCCCGCTCCCGCATCCCCCTCGTCTT
>NW_027188868.1:0-8167 GCF_041381155.1 Argopecten irradians | reverse complement strand
ACACAACTATGGACTTTTTCTGGACGCGAACAAATCCTTTTTGTTCTTTTTGTGTCTAAAGGGACCGATCGCCTCCAAAATACTTCCATTTTCTGTCCACACTGTTTGAATTACTTCTCTCTGTCCCATAATATAATATGTATTCTCCATAATATATACAATGTATGTTCATCATTAACAGTCATACGTTTAGTTTTACCGCTCTCGTGTAAAGGTATTCATGGGAGATAACATACGGAACTTCCGTACGTTTTGTCACGATGTAAAGATGACTACGTAAGAGAATGTTGAATTTTAACTTTTAGAATTTAATAACGATACGTTGGACTTGACGGAGTGCTATTCTGGAATGTCAAGAATGTACCCGATATGTTCCGTACAAAGTCTGGGACCTAACTGACTTAATATAAAACATAGAATGGTTAAATACATATATACAGACAATGGAATTATAGAATTTTGATTTACAGATGTCGCTTATCTATGGGTGGTAAATTAGACTGATGTAACCTGAGATGACCAGTGGACTAATATGATAATCCTATTACGTCATATAATAGACAGGTTAGCTGAGTTGTTTTATCTATGCGACAAAATTGATCGAATGTTGACATGTACAGTTGATGTCTGAGAAAATATATTTAATACATTTTAAGAGTCTTATGAGTAAACGTATTTTCAGTTCTACAGTCAATTTTTAGCACTACGATTTTTATCACAAAAATATCCTTGTGATAGAGATAACACTCGACACGAGAATATAATGCTTATTTTTGTAGTAGCTTATGGTTCAAGGAAGACACCAATGCTGTAGACGGGTTTCCACTTCATTAAATATTCATTAAAATAATACCCCTGTAAACATGAATTACATCATATTACCATTTAATATACAGTTTATCTATATACATACAATTATACGGCTATACTCATATGTTCAATATAGTTTCACTTTACATGTTCTAATCGGATAGTTAACCAGTTCGTTATCATGAACATATATAATAGCAAATTAACAACATCTCTATATGTATAGATGGCAAACTATTGTTACATAACTATAGCATATATAAAAATTACCACCTCTTCAGTGTGAAAGAGGGTTTCACCGGACCGTCGTCCGACGAGCTCAAACCACTCGTTTTTTTTTTTTTTATACTGTTTGAAATAATAAAACAATACAATTAATTATAAACAATACGAATACCATCGAAATCAACTCTCCGTCCTGAATAATTATGCTCTCGCCCGATATTAAAATTTATGAATCGAAATTCCAAAAATGATAAGTTTACTTTAAAATAAACGATTACCATAATCAAATATATTAAATAGATATTATATTATATTATGATAATAATATTTTAAATTACTACATACAGGTACTTACAATTATGTATTGGGCTAATTTCCTATGAGTCTGCAATCAGTTTCATCTACTAGAGATCGATGTTGCCTCTTGGTCATCCAAACCCCCAAGTGACCAATACCCCAGATAAATACTACCCAACATTCACTCGACGTAGACAATATTTGACTAATACCATATAAGGACACAAATATGATTTGACATACACAATTACGTCACATTCACATAACTCATCGCTCTCACTTACACGCTGCCTTTTCCGCGCGCGCGCCAACGATGCTTGTCGCATTGCGTATCCGCGACCCGCGACTGTATCGCTACACGGGACCATACGCGAACGCGCACTAAAATATAACGTATACAAAAATAAAAGTAGTAAAATGTAACACTACTACATTCCTCCCCTCCCTTAGATGGAAGCTGTCCCCATCTATATGTCAAGGACAAACTATAAACAAATAATGAAATTGAAATGTACAATACGATAAAAAGAATATACAACAAAAAATCTTAATTTCAGCCCAAAATTTCATCCCGTACTCCCCCGCTCGTAAAGAAGATGCCCTCATCTTCCGCAAGGGTTTCCAAAATAACATTACAACATGGTTAGTCAAGTATCCAATGACAAAAGAAAAAAAAAACATAAGTAACATGCTTAAAATTTTTAGCATTGCCTGTTGAGCAGCCGATAGGCATATGCCCGAAAAGGGACGCTGAAGATACCATTGTCCACCAGAAATATAAAGCCTTCATTTTCCAGTCCGGCACCGTTTCAACAGGTTGCTGTGAACACATACAAACTCGGCCCAGAGGTCATCCAAGTTTAGGCGGTCGTTGTTCCTTGTCGATCTCCTTGGCACTAGGAATCTCCGGTTCAGGCAAATTAACATTTCCCTGTACTGCATCAGCAGCTGCATTCTCCGGTTCAGATTCCGACGTTTCCACACATCAACGAAACCAGTGCGGGGGTTGCGAAGGTCCGAGGAATATGTACGGGTGTCATTGCTCGACGGGGATTACGGGGGGGGGGGGGACCTGGGGGTGGCGTGGGTGGCCGTGGGGGGGGGGGGGGGTGTCTTGAACATCGGAATTAATAATATCCATGCCCACAACATCCTCATCGGAACTGTCGCCTGTACTATCGTTCGCCCGGACAGTGGTTCGACGAGTTCCGCCACAGATTCCTTTCGAAGTGGTTTCACGTTCCCAGCCTCGACCTCCTTATACGTGGAACTGGTCGAGGGTGGGTGTATAGTTCAGGAAAGTGGTGTTTCCTTATCTATTTCCACAGGTATCGCTCCAATGGGAAGTAGATGGTTCCGATGGAGGGTTTTTGATTTCCCCTTCCCCGTCTTCCCTCTGTATTGTGTTGTATACAGGAATGTCTCCATTGGGTCAGTGACTCTTTACGATGTACACGTCAGGTTCCCATCGATCCGCTAGCTTATGTCGTCCCTCAAAAGGCCAGTACTTTGACAAGAACTCGGTCTCCCGGTTCCAAAACGGCTTCCCTACTACGAAGATCGTAGTCTGCCTTTCTGTCGACTCTGCGATTCCCGAGCCTTCTTACTTGCCAAGCTAAACGAAATGAGACATCCTGTTCCTTAAATTCTTAATATAAATCCGGTAAAGAACGTGAAGTAGGTTCCTCAACAAATCCACACAAAAGATCAACTGGTAAAACGCGGTTGTCGTCCGAACATTAGATGGAAATGGCGAATATCCAGTAGTCTTGTGCCTTGTGCAGTTATAAGCTAACGTTAGAGATCCTACGTAGCTTTTCCAATCCTTTTTTTTTGATGAGGCTCCAGTGTTCCCAACATGTCAATAAGGGTCCGATTAAATCGCTCACACATCCCATTCCCACTAGGGTGGTATGGCGTCGTCCTTGATTTGGCGATGTGTAGTGTGTCACATAAGCTGCTCGATTACCTTCCCCCTCAAAGTTAGCGCCTTGGTCGGAATGTAACCTCCGTGGAATTCCGTTATGCTCAATAAATCCTTGAAGCGCCTCAGCAGTCGCTTTTGTAGCAGACTGGCTACGGGTAGGTATCGCTTTAGCGTACCGCGTGAAGTGATCAGTAATTACCAACACATCCTGGTAACCCGCCTTTGGAAACTTCCAATTTCAAGAAAATCCATACACACCAAGTCCATGGGCTGGGTGGTGACAATGCTTACCAACGGTGCCTTGACAATCAATCTTAGACTTCCTGAAGAGACATCTTTGACATTTCCTTTAGCCACTTCTCCACGTCTTTGGTCATGCCAGGCCAAAAAAAATCTATCCCGCAGCAATGATATCGTTCTATCGCTGTCCTGGGTGGCCAGTATCATTTATGTACGGGACGTCAAACACTTGATCGCGCATGGAAGCCGGGCAGTACAAAAGTTGGTCTACTTCGCCCTCTTCATCAGACATGTGGCTATACAGCACACCCAGACACGTTTCAATTTCCAGCTATCCCAGCATCCTCTTTAAGGGTGGCGCTCTCTGGAATAGCGGATAACCTCTTTCGTGACGGCTTCAGGTTGTATGCCTTATGACTGGCAACCATGCCCCATTGACATCATCATCTGCCTGTAACTTTCTCCATTCACGTGTGCTGTCATCGTGCGGAAACCTTGTTCGTCTTCAAACTTCAAATGTATCCAATGCCTCTGCTGACAAACTCAAACATTTCTACCAAGGGTCCACTACAGGTAACTGCTCCCTTACACACCTGCTTGCACAGGACTCTGCCGAAATGCTACATCCCCTGGAAGTCGTGACAAAGCATCCGCATCGGCATTGTTCCTTCCTGGTCGATACTTTATCTCGAAGTTTGTATGCTGATAAAGCGGACAGGCCATCTATGCCCACGTCGCATCAAGCTTAGCCTTAGATAGGACGTAGGTCAAAAGGGTTGTTGTCCGTTAAAACTGTAAATTTCTGTCCATATAAATGATCATGAAACTTCTTCCGTAATAGCCCATTTCAACGCCAAGAACCTCCAGTTTTATGAGCTGGGTAATTCCTTTCCGTATTTACTATAATCCTCGGCTGGCGTAGCAAAATAGGTCGTCAAATGTCCATCCTGCTCTTGATAAAGAACAGCTCCTAGTCCCTGGGTACTCGCATCCCGTGTGCAGCTCAAACGGCCGGCTGTAATTAGCATAACCAAGGACAGGTGGGTTGCACAGTGCATCCTTCAGACTCTGAAATGCAGTAGCCTGTTCAGACGTCCACATCCATTTAACGGTACCCACATCGGACTTCACTCTACCCTTTTTCTTCTTATCTCTTGTTGGTGTGGCAATAAGTTGGTTAAAGGCCGCGCAGAATCTTGCAAAATTCCTTTACGAACTTTCTGTAATATCCCGCGAAACCCTAAAAACTGACGTAATTCCTCAGGATTAGTTGGTGTCGGCCAATCTCGTACCTTCTCAATCTTCTTTGGTCAGCCTCAATTTCCATCATGTGTGTGTAGTAACAATTTGAGCCCACGTAGGCAAACTCTGTTCATGAAAGAACTGTGACATTTCTTACGATGCAAGTTTCAAAGATCCGTTTGTATGCTACGTAATCTAGTCTGAAAAACCCTTTTTCCTAACCTCTCGCCAAATTGCTCATCATAGGTCCCTGAGAAGGAGATAATTAAGTATCATCAAGATATATCAAACAAATGGCAAGGTGTAAGGTCTCCACCATACAATCGTTCCATTAAGCGCTGAAAAGTTCGCAGGAGCATTTGTAACGTCCAAAATGTGGCATCCTTGTAAACTCGTAAAATCCTAATTGGCGACGGACAGAAAAAACGCCAGTACGCTCCTTGTGTTCATCCTCAAGCTCGATCTGATGATAACCCGATTTTAAATCATCCATACACGGTAAAGTAATGCGATCCAGCTAAACAATCCCAGGAATATCCTCCACTCGTGGTAAAGCATAATGAATCCCGTATGGTTCTCTGATTCAACTGGACGGAATGTCTACACACATTCTCAATGATTCCGTCTTTCTTTCTTACCAAAAACAACGTTCGAAAGACCAAGGACCTGTGTGATGGCTTAAATGACTCCCTGCAGATTGCAGCAATTGTTGAAGATGAGTCTTGACTTCATCGTACATAGAGTATAAAGAGCGGGTGTATCCTCCGCTGTGACGTTGGTTTAACTAAAGCAACTGCATCCATGTTCAAATGCGAGTTCGATGTTTTCACCAACGAGACCAGTATCATCTCAAGATCAGTGTCCCCATGTGAGAATATATCCTCGTAGTCCTTAATGAGTTTCCTTTCCAATACGCAGATTCATCTTCGGTAACAAGCATGTGAATTTGTTTGAAAAATAGTCTGTTAGGTTCTGTCCCATAGTCCAAAACGAACTGAAGTATTCCCATCTCGTCATCAGATTTAGGCAACTCTTGTACTAACCTCATGGCCTGGGTATTTCACACAAAAACGGCCTTAGGAGGAATACATAATGTCCTGATGTGGTTAAATTTGAAAGCTGGATATCTAGCGGTTGTGTGTTATCACAATCGTAGGAGAATACAGTAGTGCGTAACGGTCTATATGTCCATCGACAGTTTTAGAACGTTCCGTGGTCCATGAGATGAATTAGCGCAAGTAGTCGGAATAAGCACTTCGCTGATCTATGTATCCCTTTAAGAGTAACCGTAGAATTGGGCTTCAAGAATACAATCCATGTTTACCTGCATTCTTAACAAGACCAATGCTGTTACGGATTCCTCGCTAAAATCCCGGTCCCTCAACGTCATACAACGAAACGCTAAAAAAAACCATGGCGTATCCAAACCCTTCTGGTATGATACTTCGGTCCTTTCTATTCCTGTTCGCGACATCCGACAATCCTAATTATACATCCCAAAAACATCAATGTCCCCTCGAACAAAACTGGTGACCTTCGAGTTATAATTGCTGTGGGTTGAGGAACAACCAGACAAATAAGACAGCTGTGCTCTGTCTCAGCTGAGTCCAGGTAATCCTTCAAACTTTGACATATTTCGTTGCTCCAGAATCAATCCCGAAATAATCGGCAACTGTTGTCCATCTGCACACTCAATAGCCAAGTAGTTTGTCACTCAACAGACTGTAATTCCTGTATCCAGATGACTCATAATGGCCTTTCATAACAATCGTTGACTCACCTGTAGACACTTCGTCGCGCCTGTATCCAGTAAAGCTCTGGTTCCAGTGCCCATCTAATCTACTGTGACATCTACCTCTGTTAGCATTGCCAATCAATCCCGCCTGATACCCAGTGGCTCGACGCTCGTCTCTGCTCCGTCCGTTCCCGGACCTTGTATTCGGAAAATCTGCGATGATGAGCCGGTCCGATACTTCATAGACTCCTTCCCTTTTATCCGAACTCCGAGCGAGTTGATCCAATATTACTCGGCATCCGCGCTACTAATATGTCCTATGGCTATGCCTGCATCTCCAGCAGATATACATCATCAGGTTTCTTTTCTAATGACTCATCATCCCCATCAGACCTTATCCTGAGATGGCCTAGAATGGTAAACAGATCCCTTTTCGTCATATATTGTTTGTGACATTCTGCTATTCTATTCCGGTTACGATGAGATCCTCGGCTGTGTCTTCCAAGATACCGCCGCCTCCGTCAGACATCTGTTTTCTAACTCATCTGAAATAGCGGGACCAGACAACTGGTTTTGACCAGAATGGATTTCAAGTCATCCTTCTCATCCTTTCGTCTCTCCTTCAACAACCACCACAGAATGAACAGAAGCTGCGTAGCTGTCGCCATCGCAGATTTACCACCCATCCTCTTGACCTCTCCATAGAAACCTGACTGCAGTTGCACAATTCCTCAAAAGTCAGAATTTAGGAAATGTCATGTTTGTCGGCCGTGGTTTGCTTGTCCCTCTCAACCTCATAAGTCCTCAAATCCTGACCAGTAACTTGTTGTGTAACCTCTTATTACGCTTATCATGCTGGGTGCCAAATAGCAGCAAGCATCAGCGAACGTCACAAACAAGTCACTCAAGCCTACAAAGCCACCTCTGTCACGGTCTCTTTAGGTTGTTGATGCGACGGTGATCATAGAAGTTCTCCAAAAAGTCTCACTGATCATCAACAATTATCCATACAAGTCTCTCTAAATTTGGAGATCAGTGGGTGGCATAGTCGCTTGAGCTCCTAGGTCTCATAGCTACCTTAGCTGCAGTTCCCTTCAATCGACCTCGAATCGACTATGTCTCTCAGATGATTATCCTGAGAACTTACCGTATGCGATGAGTCATTGAGAAACTCATACTTTCATAAATCAAACGAAGCCTCGCCTTTCCCATCATCTCCGGAGAATATAGGTATCTTATAGAACCTCGTGTCCAAAGTAGAAGAGCTAGTACTTTGAGTATTACTTACCCCATGACCACGTAACGATGTGTCCGCAGTATCCACTCCTCCAGTATTGCTGAGAAAATCCATCATCTGACTCCTCAAAGTAAGTAAACTTTCACCCTTGGGCCTAGCACCAAGCTGAGAAAATAACTTCGTCGCCTCCGCAACAGGATCGCTATCCTCGGGTGGAGGTATCGCTTCCGCCTGAGCGAGTTTCTCTTTTGAATCCGACATAACAAAGCAAGGGTTACAACATAAACAAAATAATAAAATGCTAAAGCAAACAAACACCAGTATCATCTACGTGTCCTTACCAAACACGGAACAAGTATTCTACTCTTGTCCTCATAGATGTAAACACTTACTGAATATATCCAGCCAAGTCAGCAACATCCAAAGCAACTAAAAAAAACATATATACACGATC
>NW_027188867.1:0-8214 GCF_041381155.1 Argopecten irradians | reverse complement strand
AAGATGATTTCAATGAAAAGTGTCAACCACGAGACATTAATAAAAAGTGTTTCCCCAGACTATAAAATGTTACATTGGAATATGATACAGTGATCCGATGTCCCATGACTGTCAGTAGGCGGTTGTGAGGGCAGAAATGATGCCTAGTGACAGAAATCAGTCAGCCGATTTTAACCCCCGGACATTCATTTCCACGGGGGTTAAGGTTTGTGTAGGGATCTTGTTACAAAATACTCTGTTCAAATAACAAAAAACACTTTAACTTTAGACCTGTTTTATCCAACTACAAAGTAAGAACAGCATCGATCCCCGGGTTTCTCTCACTAAAATAGATTTGTGCTTCAAAAACATGGAATGGAAAAGGCGTACAGCAACTTTGTTGCTCATTTTTTCCTTTATATTAATTAACAATGTAATTTAACACCGATAGTGTTCACGTAGATGTCACCAATTGTTGACGTCGATGGCCCTAACATTAACAGGGGGCAGTCCAGAATGCATTGGTCAAGCTGACCAGTAGATATGACGGGATAGGTAATGAAGTGACCATTAAGGGGCGAGAGTACCGCCCATCACTCACGCGTCCGGCGAACAAGTGGCGACTCCTATAAGGCCCAACACTATGTAAACAATTGTGGTGTTTTTCATTGAATACGAATAAAGATGGTGTTCGGTGGTCAGGTAAATGCTTATATGGTTCAAATTGAGTTTGATTTTGTTTGAGTAACTCTAGTGGCTCCATCCTCAGAGCAGGGGTGTTCATTCCTGGTGCGAACTTCAATACAAACGTCAGTTTGAAACGCGACCTGAAAGGTTTCATATCCACATTCATAAAATAAGGTTTTAAGGATGAAAAAATATGATTCAAAATAGCTTTAAAGTTCAATTCTAAAAAATAACACAACTCATCATTTTTTGCAATGGAAACATGTTGATGCTTTCTTTGAGAAAAATGAACATAGTCAGATGGTAATGCTATTATAATCAACCAATCAACCAACAAACAAACAAACAAATCCACAAAACTAAGAGATTGTAGCGTGTGATATTTAAGTTTTGGTATTTTTTGCGCTCTTTTTTTTTCGGAGCGTAGAAAGACCAAAGAGAATCCGAACTGTCCTTAAAATGGTTATGGACCACAATAGATAGATACTTCTTATTTTCAAGAATCCCCACACTTAAGGTATCGAAACTTATCAGTGGACTATTCTTGTCGATGTAACTTATATTGGATTTCTAGGTCTTGTGGAATTTACATTCGTCCTAGCAAATGTAGATAATTACGCAATATCTGGCATTTCTTATGTGATCTTTTTGGTTGTTGCCTTCTTGAGATGTGTGTTTGCTGACTGGTAGGTAGGTTTTAGGAAGAAAGAAATAAAACATCTACAGCATGCCTAGCTAGATAATTTTCATATAAAGATGGCACGTCCATCTGTTCACAACTGTGCTACACTATCTGTGTATATAACACCTACGGTGTTGGTTAACGTGATATACAGTTTAGATATAGAGGGGTTCTACACCTAAAAACCTAATCAATACCATACTGTAAACCATTGCTGGGGGGTGACAATGTATCGACCCAATACCCCGTATCATCCGGCTAATTATAGACGGGAGCCGTCCCTAATTTAGTGTCTTATTAGGCTCATTGATATACAGTATAATAATATAATTTATTTTTCAGAGAGAGTCGCAGAGAATCCTGAAGTGGTTGGATCGAAAGTCTCTGGAATTCTACTTCTATCCTCTCCTACCTTTCTTGCCCCTACAAGTATGTTTACAGTTGCTAGGGTCTTGTATTATGTACTTCATGTACCTACGATTCTCTTTCTCTCCGAACACTCTGGGCTTTCTTCCTCGCCTTTTCAAAATATATGATAAAAGAATTATAAAAGGAGGTCAATTGGCATTGTTCGGAAATAACCAGCATGGTTGCGAATTAAATATCATAAATTATTTCTGTTTAGTTTTTATTAGCTAATGAACATTCTACAAACAGTGTTCATGTTTTTACACAGACGAAAACTAGATTGATGGTGGGAGGAAAGGCGGGCACCCCTGAGAAAAAAACCCCGACCACGCGGTCAGTAACTGGCAACTGTTCCCCACATGGGAATCGAACTCGATCCAGAGGTGGAGGCTTGTGGTAATATGCCGTGACATCTTTATCACTCGGCCACCACAATACAAACAGAATGGATTATGGGCAAAGTGTCAGTTATTACCCACAAAATCATAGCAGTGGGGTTTGTAGTAAGTACCCACAAAATCATAGCAGTGGGGGTTTGTAGTAGGTACCACAAAATCATAGCAGGTAGGGGTTTGTAGTAGGTACCACAGAATCATAGTAGGCGGGGGTTTGTAGTAGTACCACAGAATCAGAGTAGGTGGGGGTTTGTAGTAAGTACCACAGATATTATAGTAGGTGGGGTTTGTAGTAGGTACCGCAGAATCATAGTAGTGGGGGTTTGTAGTAAAGTACCACAGAATCATAGTAGGTGGGGGTTTGTAGTAGGTACCCAACGAGAATCATAGTATGGTGGGGGTTTGTAGTAAATACCACAAAATCAATAGCAGGTAGGGGTTTGTAGTAGTACCACAGAATCATAGCAGGTGGGGGTTGTAAGTAGGTATGCCACCACAATAATCATAGCAGGTTGGAGTTTGTAGTGGGTACCACAGAATCAAAGCAGGTGGGGGTTTGTATAGTAACCACACACAGAATCATAGCAGTGGGGGTTTGTAGTAGTACCACAGAATCATAGCAGGTGGGGGTATTGTATGTAGGTACCTACAGAATCATAGCAGGTGGGGTTTGTAGTAGGTACCACAGAATCATAGCAGGTGGGGTTTTGTAGTAGGTACCACAGAATCATAGTAGGTGGGGGTTTGTAGTAGGTACCACAGAATCATAGTAGGTGGGGGTTTGTAGTAGGTACCCACATGAATCATAAGCAGGTGGGGGTTTGTAGTAGGTACCACAGAATCATAGTAGGTTGGGGGTTTGTAGTAGGTACCACAGAATCATAGCAGGTGGGAGTTTGTAGTAGGTACCACAGAATCATAGCAGGTAGGGGTGTGTAGTAGGTACCACAGAATCATACAGGTAGGGGTTTGTAGTAAGTTGACCACAGAATCATAGCAGGTGGGGTTTTGTAGTAGGTACCACAGAATCATAGCAGGTAGGGGTTTGTAGTTAGCGTACCACAGAAGACATAGCAGGTGGGGTTTTTGAGTAGGTGCCACAGAATCATAGCAGGTGGGGGTTTGTCGTAGGTAACCTACACAGAATCATAGCAGGTGGGGGTTTGTAGTAGGTACCTACAGAATCATAGCAGGTGGGGTTTGTAGTAGGTACCCACAAAATCATAGCAGGTGGTTTGTTGTAGTAGGTTACCACAGAATCCCCATAGCAGGTGGGAGTTTGTAGTAGGTACCACAGAATCATAGCAGGTGGGGGTTTTGTAGTAGGTACCACACAAAATCCATAGCAGGTTGGAGTTTGTAGTAAGTACCACACGAAAATCATAGAGGTGGGGGTTTGCAGTTTTACTTATGTCATGAATTAGAAGTCCTAGTTCAGTCTCTTACCGTGCAATGAAATACGAGGAATAACAATTGAATCTCTAAGTCCCTAAATAAACTCTATTTTAGCGGTTACATCAAATTTCAGCGCTTTTCGCGCCCAGAAACTGTGCTAAAATTACCACAGCAAATATTGTAAATAAACGAATTCATCGTTTTGGTAACCGTTTAAATTCAATTTTGCTCTAAAATTTGATTGTGCCCACTATGCATATTGGTACGCCTACAGTACTAGTATGTGTATAGATATTACAGATACAATTAATAAAGTGTTGGTGCGATCGATGATGAAGAAATACAAAATATCATTTTCTTTTAAATTAATATTTTGTCGTGAAGCCATTGATGAAATAATTTTCTGTACAAACTTGTCTTTCACTCTGGAGGTGGGTGAAAGATCGGTTATTAAAAAGTCAAAGGGTGAAACAAGTGACACAAAGCTGACAGAATTTTATCACATTTCCACTGAAGCGTTTGTGGAATTCCGATACGTATCAATTATATAACATCCGAGTGTTGTATTTCATATGGGGAGTTTGCGATCGGGAGCTTAAACTGTCTGTAAAAACTAGATAGTCCAGTAACACGTGAAACTCTCAATAGCCTGTCACACTATTACACCTATTTCTAATGTCGTTTGTAAGGCAACACAATCGGCGAGATTTAAACGCTTGGATTGGGTTTTCTTTACTTCTTGTGTAATTAATTTTAGTGAAACCAACGACCTCCTTTGGATAGAAAAACTTGTTTAAAAAAAATCAGATTACAAATCTTAATCGTGTGACTGTTTTGTTTAAACCGCGTCCTCTGCATTTTCTTTTATTTTTGTTCATAGCAACCCGTCTACATTAAGGTCAACGAGTAGACAATACGTCACGCTAGACTCTCCCTCTAATTTCTCTATCTGTAAGCCTTATAACTCACTGTGTTGGAAAAATCATTATCACAAAAAATCATAAAAGTAGGAAAACAAATAGTGATTCTCACGTTAAGATATTTGCATCAAATTACCACATGAAATAAATTTATTAATTAGGCGTTTATTTAAATGAATTTGTCATATTAATTAAGCATTGAAGTCCACTATTTTTTTAATTTCATTTCCATCGGGGTATAATTAATTTTTCTTTGTTTTCATACCAAATCTGGCTTTCTGATTGGCCAATATTATTTTTGCATACCACTATAAAAAAAAAATCCGAGAATGGCGCGAAACCCCGACGTTATCGTGACGTCAACAATAGAGACATTGACGTTGCTATTGATTCGGAAAAAAGAGTCCCTTGAAAAACCACTATAATGTTTCATTTAAACATACTTCATTTCATCAAATAGAGTATAAAATTATTATAAGTATTGATATCACTATTTTTTTAATTTATATCGGGTTATGAAAAAAAAAATGTTTGCAAACTTAGTGAGAATCCGCTACGCGGATTCCACACACAGTTTGCAAACAATTTTTTTTTTCATAATACCCCGATAAAATTAAAAAAATAGTGACATAAATCTTAAATGAAATAATTGTGTTTGCAAACTGATTCTCATCATCGTGGAGTAAAAAAAATGAATGGACCAATCAGAAAGCCTGTTACAAAGAGAAAATTTACATTATTACACATTGTACATATAATTATGATATACATTATATAAGTGAGAATGAAAATTTGAGGTAGATTCCAAAAACCGTATGGATATTGGCGCTTAATACAAGTATAATATTATGCGCCTGTTATCGTACAGTTTTTGAAATCTATACATGTATACACGTGGACCACAGTTCTTCTGACCAGAAGATGAACTTTGCTGGAGACGGATTATGTCTAGGTTGTGATTAGTAGAACAATGCATTGGGGAACCACTTTATTGACACGATATTAATTGTTAGTAAGTTTCCTAAAATAGACTATTAATAATTAAAAGATTTCAACACCATGACTGTCGCACACGCATTGACCATTTCTTATTAAGGAGAGACGAGTTGTTTCCCTTGGTCAATCATACACCATTTAATGAATATATGTTATGGGAGGTAACTCTTACTAATCATACATACTCTGAATTAGCTCTTCGATACGCTTACGCGTGCAACAATGTCACAAGAGTTATTCCCCTTGTATTATGCTATTTTACAGATGCATAAGTGCATTTGGACCTGGTGATTATGACCAATTAGATAATCTAAGAAATATGACAGTGTTTTTGAAGATTTTTAATCTGTACAGTCAAATTATTTGTATACTTAACTAATTCTCAATGGTTGGCAACCAATGCACGGTCATAGGGAGCTTTTGAATTCCTGAAAACCTATCAGCTACAGTGTATAAAGAAAACGCACACATACACACCCTCACTTACTCTCTCTCACACACACAAGAAAGTAAACACAAAATTTTCAATGAGAACTAAAGGTTTTGAAGAGTTAAAATTGTTACAAGTTATGTACATTTTTTTTTCAATAATGATTTATGTCAGTACAATTAAACAAATTCAAAGAATATATTTCGATTGATTTTACAGTAGGGAGCATTATTTTCGCCGTTGCATCCGTCTTTTACTGCTCAGTTCCTTAAGATCTTTGTGTTTGTTTTTCACTCTTGGGACCTAAAACGTACCAATATCACGAACGCAAAACAGAAACATAAACCATCTCGGCTTACTGTACCCATGATACCCTGACAAGAAGGTACAAGAGCTGTTAGAGAACGACAAAGCTCGCCTCTGGCAGCCATTATAGAAATAAGAGATTATTATGCAAGAAGACGTTTACCTATTGGGCCTCTTGAAAATCCCGTGTTTTACCCCTAAATGAATGCCCATGTCCATAAAATAATGATATAAGGCCAAACAAAATAATATGTCTGTATAGGGTTACCCGACCGACCCTATTTTTTCACCCCTGACCCTAATTTTTTTCCATGTTTCTCTGGAAAAAAAAAAAAAATCAAAATAGGAATTTCTATAGAATACGGTTTTCATCCTTTATACTAGGGTGAAAAGATCACTAAATAAGTATTCCTTTCCGTCCTACCGACCTGCTATTTTTTTTTGCCAATGTAACCCCCCTAAACAGACATTATTTTTTTACCTTATCTTAAGGAACATATGTAAACCAAGCAGGAAACCAATGTTCTATGGTTAACAGTCAAAGTGCATTTTGGCAATCGTTAGCATTTTATGTAATTCCTCATTACTCCTTAAATTCTTTCATCCTTCAAGATATTTACCTTCAGAAATAGCAATAACATAGATACCCATATCACATGTAGAAAATGATTATTACATATTGTTATGGGATAACAATTTTTCAACCACTTACACCAAACAATTAAAACTAGGTGATCTTTTGGCCCTTTGGGCATCATTGGATCATTCTCACAAAACCCAGAATGTTCAACCCATTAAACTGATAGATGATACCCATCACTACACTTACAACAAGCCTAAATTGATTGATAAAGAAATCAATAACCCTTAGCTACAGACTAAACAGTTTTTACAAACTATGGCACCAAAACCCTTTTCCTGGCTGGATTTTTGGCACCTTCTCGGGCTCTTCGAAATTCTCAAAACCATGCATTCTTCTTTCCTTTTAAAATGTTTGGTTTTTCTACAAATATACCTACAATAATAGATCCTAATTTAATGAAGAAATCAAATTCAGTTGCTATACAGATAACTCTGTTCTTCACCAATAACATACTTGCAATTTCCAAAACCTCCGAACCTAGGGTATCTGAGTATAGTTCCAATGTTCAGCAGGCCTACAGAATACTTAACTCAATCAACCACCATGATATTACCAATCGCTTATGGGGAAACATTCCTCAATGACAGACTAGCGAACTATACAGTTCTAAACTTAATACAACCGTTTTGAAAAGGACCCTTTATTATAAAAAAAAAAACGTATGAGTTTAGCAATAAGATGTGTTATTTTTGTCACGATTTTTGATTTTCCCGCGACCCCTAAAACGGCAAGGAATGATCTCATGGATACTACGACATATCTAAACAAACCGTACAAGGGAACGTATTATAGTGGGGGAGGAGAGAAAGAAATAAGGTTACCATGTACCCAATACTGGTCGTTTTTTCGAAAAACATGTTTTTTTAGGGACCGAGGGTATGATGTCTAGTTTCATTCTTATGACTTGTTGTCAATGACAACTAATGTCCCCTGAGGGTTTAATATGGCGGGGCTATGTCTTGGGAATTTCAAGGTATCAAAAATGGCCAAAATGGAGACATCCGTAAATATATGCGCATAGATAGGAAAACGCAGACAACATTCAGAGCGCCGCAGGTGACAAGCACATAAAAACATTTTTTGATATGATTGAAAAACATGCTGAAATAGAACTAAATCATAATGATGACGTTCACGTCTTGTCGTTTTTTTATTGAAATGACGGGGGGGAAAATCAAGGAACACGTTTCAGCTAATAATTTTCCTTATAAAAGATCGAGAAATAGTCATATATTTTTATCACAAGTATGAAAAATTGATGGACAAATTCCCTCTAGTAAACCGTATATGTTTCGCAGAATTGCATACTGTAACTTGTACTAAACATTACGTGATATTGTAAAGGGGGATTTTATGTTTTTTAGCAGAAGAAT
>NW_027188866.1:0-8278 GCF_041381155.1 Argopecten irradians | reverse complement strand
ACCCAAGATTAACGATTTATTGGTTTTAATTTTACTATTCAAATAAATGGCTCTAATGTATTTTGGCCGAGTCACTGCCAACAATCTTGATATTGAGTCTAAAGAGTAATAAAAGATTGCACACGGTGTCAACCAAGAAGCCATATGTTTATGACATTTGACCATTTTGATGGTATGGTTAATAATTGTTAAATTGATTTTCTCAAAATATTTATTATGATTTCATTTCAACATGCATTAGGCTAGAAACTAGAAACTATTACAGTGCATGCATTCTGGTTTTTGTTTGTTTTTGTTTGTCAAATGCATATAAAGTATCAGTAATGCTTTTGTCCAGTTTTGGCAATTGACAATATATTTTTCTAGCAATATTCCCCCCCCCCACCCATACCACCCATCATAACCAACCCCCCCCCCTCCCCTTTCCTAATACCCCCCCCCACCAAAAAATTTTGTCAAGAGGGGTGGGGGCCGGGGGGGCCTGGGGCCGACGCAGGGTTGGCGGGGGCAGGGGAGAGGGGGGGGGGACAACCCCACCCCCCCCACCCCCAAAACCCAACAGCCCACCTGATAAACCCCCCCATTATTCCACACTTCCAACCCACAACTATGTATGACCCATACCACTTTTCCTTAAAGGATTTATTGCGCAGGGTGCACAGTTCGTGAGGGCCCCGGGGGGGAGGGGGGGAGAGGGAAGGAGGGGGGGGGGGGCGAAAAGGGTTGTTTCCAGGTGGTATTGAACCCCGCAGGTGGGGGGGGGGCGGCGACACACCTTTTCGTCAGGGGTCGCGGGATAACCCATGAACGAATCTGGGACATCTCCCCATATTGAACCCACCCCAAACAGATCCCCAAAGGGTCGGCACAACAGACTTCAATCAAGAACAGGCTACAGAAATCGTACCACCCTACCCAGCGTCCCCCATGGCGGCGGGGGGGGGCGGAGGAGAGCGAGCGACCATCAAAACTCCCTGTCTGTCAAGTGTCAATGGTTTCCGTTGAGTGTACTGGAATGCCCGCCCCTCAGCGATGCTATTGTACCGTGATCCAAATATGTGCATTTACAACACGAACTTGTCATCCCTAAACTCCAGTTTTGCCAAAACTTCAGACACCAGACCTTGCGTCCCCATCGGTGCCTCAAGTCGTCACGCCAATGCACTAACTCTGGTTGAAAGTGTATGCGCTATAAATTATGCCATGCGTATGTACCTAATCGGTTGACAGTTCGTTAATATGCGAGTTTATTTTAACCCAAAGGTGTGACTACTATCCCGAGGTTTTCTGAATTGTTTATGATCTGCTAAACCATTGGCTATGTATAACTAAGTGTAAATAAACATCCTCAATATCACACTTATGTTCGTTGGGTGTACATTGTATATAGGTCTTCTTAGATCATCAGATTGAGTTTTGCTAATAAGTTGATGAGTAAAAGATTAATCAGGTTCAGCTGGGGGGGGGTTTGGTGGTGGTCGGGGGGAGCCACTGGGGGCGGTGGAGGTCTGGCTCGTGCGGCGGTGAGTTACAGTCAGTGCACGGGTTCCGGCGACACGAGTTGGTTTCCCTCGCGATGTCTCACTGGTGGCTAAAGAGGTATATGTTCACTAGGTATATTTACCATTGTAATACAGGCCTATAGAGCATGCGGCCTAAGGCAAGAAAAATTTTCATTTAATCCTTCATGATGTTTTATTGAGTTTAAAAAAGATGCAGAATGAAAAACGGAAATTTTAAATTGATGACGTCGTCTTTCTGTCGGCGTAACATTCAGTGCACGGACCCGATATGAATCCCTTGCTAATCAAAAAGTACTGAAAAATAATGCTTGAACTTCATACTGTTGATAACTTAGTATCCCAATTTTATATTTATCTTGCAATATCTACAAACATTTTTTTTCAAAAAACAAAGATTTCATCTAAAAAGTACGTGTGATGTGTGGTTTTACGCGATACATAGCAATATATGTGGTCAGTTTATCCATTTTTCTCACCAATCTGGCATAACTTATAGATACGATGAAAGTCAGGAAAATACTGAACAATATACACAAATTTATCATTCATAACATACCATATTAACAATACAACGACTCCATAAATCAACAGATGCATCCACGGAAAATTGCTCAGTCCCACGACTTGACGTTGATCGGTTTCACAAGCACCTGTGCGAAACCGATCGGCGACTTTACCAGAACACACGGATAATGGTCCTCAATTTTGCAGTTAAAAAACTCTAAACTCTTACGCAAAAATGTCAAGAAACATGTTTACAGTGATTTCTTTGACTGTATTCAAAAAATAAATTAATTCAGCAAATAAATCTTGCCGACGACAGATAAAACTATTTATAGTAACGGGGATTTCCCCGGACTTTCATTTCTAAAAGTTACATGTATTGAAGCACACGTGTCCGACGCCGATTATTTTCTATGGTGGCCCGCATGTTTATAGCTAAATTGTTAGTATTGATTGACTAGGACATCTTATGAGTGACACTGTCATAATCACTGAGGACCTAATTAACATGGTTGTGTTATCAGCCGATATACATGTAGATCTACTGTACGTACGTGACACATGTACAATGTGCATGCGTGTAAGTATGCCGGACACGATGCGAAGTTTCCTGAACACAAAAATACGAAACATACATTGTACCTAATATGCCGTAACCTCATCGTAAATATTAATTTGTATCAATACCAATAGAACTAAACACATATATACATAAGCTACATGTACATGCCGTGTAAATATAAAAAAAAAAAACATTGATACGATATATATACCCATACATATTTTGTGGATTGGAATACTAGATTAACTTCAAATACTGACTAAAATATCTTATCTTTATTTTAAATATATACATTTTGTTTGATATTTAGAAAATTACTGATTACAAGTAATGGAAATAAACAATTCAAGTGTCAATGACAAAATATATTAGATAATCTATAATGATATTTAATATCCAGATCATTTTTTATATATTTTTTTTTTTTTAAATATGATTCTTCAAATTTTACTGTAATGAATTTGTTCTTCAAATACAAACTAGAAATGTCCTCCAGGAGGAGGTCAACTAATTAATCCAGTACAGTTTAGCAAAAATAGTCTATTGACATGTAAACAAAACATATGAAATGAAAACAAAGGAATCTATGTTTTGAAATTTTAGGGGGATCCTGACACAAACACAAAGTTCTACAATTTTTTTTTTTTTTTACAATTCTTCAAAAAGTGTTCCAATTTGGATAGATCATGTTAACTTATGTAGTGAAAGTTGCAGAGATACAATCATTTAGAATAATGACACCTTTCATATACATACCTATACATGTACATCATGTATAGTACAGATAGATTCAGTATCAATAAAAATTCTGCTCTTAATCTCAAATCAAAGATTGACACATGCAATGTACTATTTGCACTAAAAACATTAAAAATGCAGGTTGTCTGATCATACAAATAAGTCAACTGAATCTTATATATCATCTTCTTTATACTGCATATGCATTTACATGTAATCCAAATTATGGTTTTCTGATGGGAAGTGACAGGGCAACTTGAGCAGAGATACAAAATGTATAAACATATTTTGCCTGTAAAGTTCTTCATGCTTCAATTGACACAAATGTAAAATATTATGCTCTGTGATAGAGATACTATTGATATTTGTCCAGAAAAAGATTAGGCTAAAAAATGTACATGTATGTTACACAAATGTAGGGAAGTTAATTTTAAAATTACAATTTGGAAAGGGGTCAGATGTATTTAACATAACCCTGTAATGAGACTCAGCATTTTCATCATGTCTTTCTGCTTTCTTTATTAAAATAATCATATATGATTTTTGAATTGTTTCTTGTTGAAATAATACATTTGTTTTATCTTTAGCAAATCATTTGTAAAAAGAGCATATGTCAGAAAACAATGTTCAGATACATGTTTATGGATTTATTCATAGCTATATCAAAAGTGCACATGTAGTAAAAGTGAAGTCAATTCTTTGGAATTGTTATCACACAAGTATGACTAAACAAAGACCACGTACGTGTATGACAATACATAACATATATACAGGTAGACACTGCAGTGTGTCTACAATCTGAATAAGACATAGTACATGCAATGCACATGCTTATGTAGATACTGTAATATGGTCAAGACATAACATTCATATATGGCAAAGATATGAATCATATATGTAGACACTGCAGCGTATCATTCATGTGTAGACAGCAGTTTATCTACAATATGGTCAATGCATAAAACATATACATGTATAGACACACAGTGTATCTACAATATGGTCAGTACATAACACACATATATCTGTAGACACTGCAGAGTACCTACAATATGGTCAGTACATAACACACATATATATGTAGACACCTACAGAGTACCTACAATATGGCCAAGACATAACACACATATATCTGTAGACACTGCAGTATATCTACAATATGGTCAGTGCATAACACACATATATATCTGTAGACACTGCAGTGTATCTGCAATATGGTCAGTACATAATACACATATATCTGTAGACACTGCAGTGTATCTACAATATGGTCAGTACATAACACACATATATCTGTAGACACTGCAGTGTACCTACAATATGGTCAGTAGTACATAACACACATATATATGTAGACACCTACAGAGTACCTAACAATATGGCCAAGACATAACACACATATATCTGTTGACACCGCAGTGTATCTACAATATGGTCAGTGCATAAACACATATATATCTGTAGACACTGCAGTGTATCTACAATATGGTCAGTACATAACACACATATATCTGTAGACACTGCAGAGTATCTACACAATATGGTCAGTACATAACACACATATATCTGTAGACACTGCAGAGTACCTACAATATGGTCATGAGTACATAACACACATATATCTGTAGACACTGCAGTGTATCTACAATATGGTCAAGACATATACACACATATATCTGTAGACACTGCAGTGTATCTACAATAAGGTCAGTGCATAACACATATATATCTGTAGACACTGCAGTGTATCTACAATATGGTCAGTACATAACACACATAATCTGTTGACACTGCAGTGTATCTACAATATGGTCAGTACATAACACACATATATCTGTAGACACTGCAGAGTACATACAATATGGTCAGTACATAACACACATATATCTGTTAGACACTGCAGTGTATCTACAATATGGTCAAGACATAACACACAATATATCTGTTGACACCAGCAGTGTATCTACAATATGGTCAAGACATAACACACATATATCTGTATTTTGACACTGCAGTGTATCTACAATATGGTCAAGACATAACACACATATATCTGTTGACACTGCAGTGTATCTACAATACGATCAAGACATAACACACATATATCTGTGTAGACACTGCAGTGTATCTACAATATGGTCAAGACATAACACACATACGTATCTGTAGACACTGCAGTGTATATACTAAATATGGTCACAGACATATCACACATATATCTGTTGACACCGCAGTGTATCTACAATATGGTCAAGACATAAGACACATATATCTGTAAACACTGCAGTGTATCTACAATATGGTCAAGACATAACAACACATTTATCTGTTGTAACACCACAGTGTATCTAATCAATATGGTCAAGACATAACACATATATAACTTAAACACCACATTGTATCTACAATATGGTCAAGACATATCACATATACATATACATGTATGTACACATACTGTATGCAGTGTATCTGCATTATGGTCAAGAGTCAATAACACACAAGTATGTGCATTACATTACATGTAGTCCGCTAAACCTGCCTATATTATTAGGCTTCTTTTTTATTTGCCAAATATATATAGACAAAAAAAATATTAAAAAAAAGGCCTAACAATATAGACATAGTTTTAGCGACTACATTACATGGTATTTACAATATGGACAAGGTATATACATTACATATACACATACATTATGTACGATGCATTTTTGTTTGCAAATGTAAATAGATGTATATATCTGGGGAAAAGTGAAGGCTATCTACCAGACTATATATATATAAGGTTGTCTTTTGGTAACCAAGCAATATAGAACTGGACATAGAACACACAGATAATAAATGATTAATAGAGATGGTTTGTATTTCTATCAAATATAGAATATGTATATGCGTTTTTTGTCTTTAAAAATAACATGCAAATTATTATGAGTACATGTACATGTAGAATACACAAATTTTGTCAAGAAAAAACAAAAGCTGTCTGCTAGTCTTTTACTCTGTATTCATTTATTATCTTGATGGATATTGATACTTTTGTGTGGATAAACTAAAGAAACTGGCATTATACAATGTTGGTAAGTAACAAATTACTGCAGTATACTATGAGAGTACCGCATTGCATTTTTATTGTGTACAAATATATATTTAGATATATTATCTAAACATCTTGATAAATATTTGTAAGCCAGCTTGCTACAATGACATACAGGTTATGATGTTGGTTTTTGGCGTTCCAAAAAATTGAAATGATCTGAGTATGAATATAAATATTTAATATTATAAACAGTTACATGTCAAACAAACGATTTTGCAACACATTACATTTTTTTTCGATATTTTAGTCAACTGGAAGCCCGTGAAAATGGTTCTATCAGTGTAAAATCGCATTTTTTCCGTAGTTTATATTTTGGTTGCCATGGTAACATTTTTTACGCAAAAGATTAATGATTTGATACCAATTCTGACCACGTTCTCTTTTGAAATTAATACGAAAGGTAAAAGATCACCAAGCCTGTTAAATATAGAACAAACTTTCTCTAGATGAAGCAAGACAGGTGAAACACTAATTTAAGCCGATTTTCAAAAATCATCGGTTTTTAATTTTGTTGGTAACCATGGTAATATTCAAAATTAAATTGAAATTATGGCATTCGATAAAATTTTTAACCCTTTGCAATAATATACTTGATTGTTAGGTTGATAAATTGACATCTAAATAACTTGAATTGTCTTAAGAGTTATAAATGTAAGAAACTTTAACTTTTTTTGTAAAAGTCCAAAATTTCGGTTGCTATGGTAACGTAATTAATGTGAAAACACCATTTTTCTTACAAAATTTGAAAAGGTTGTGATCTGAAGTTTCTAAATATATATGGGTTGATTACCAAAAATATTGCTGCAAAAGGGTGAAAAATCACTTTGAAAGAAAATGTCAGATTTTCGAGAACTCTGCTAAAAATTCTCTTACACAAGGGGGTGTAAGACAGCTCACACGCGCTAGACAATAACGTGACGTCATCAATACATGCGGCGTAGACGTGTCGTGCATTGTCGATCACGTCATCAATTTTGACGTATAACGACGTTCCTGTGACAATGGCGCGAAAAAAAGCCTGGAAAGCAACGAGAATTTCGGATTTTTCCTATTAAGCATGGGAGAAAAGTTTTTAACATGGATCTGCCAAGTGGACAGGGATATCTCAACTCTCGTGAAAGATTTTGACCACCAACCCTCGGCAAGCCTCGAGTTGACAGCCAAAATCTTTCACTCGGGTTGAGATATCCCTGTCCTCTTGATAGACCCATTTAAGATTATATTATTCTACTGTAGGGACTGCTTCTTCATTACGGCCATCAACAGCCTCACCAGTTTATATGGAGGGTTCGCAGTGTTTTCAATCCTGGGATTCATGGCCAAAAACCAAGGATTACCTATTTCAGCTGTAGCTGATGCAGGTTATGTACGAACGAACAGTACTGATAGGATTAAACATTAGATTTGCTTGATAGAAAGTGATAGTAGAGATTCTTAATTATTAGTTCTTTCTATCTCTAAGTTCGAAATATATCCAATTCAAAAGGATAGAATATTGATACTGTCTCATATTAATCATTATTTTACTCTGTTTCATCCGAGTGTAATGTAGATATAATTGACTCTACTATTAGGCCCTGGACTTGCCTTCATCACCTACCCTAAAGCTGTCACCCAACTTCCAGCAGCTCCGCTCTGGTCTAGTCTGTTCTTTCTCATGCTCTTCGTGGTTGGCTTTGGAACTCAAGTGAGTGCATTAGAATGAATCCTATTGAAACTGTTTTATGTTATACGTAATTATTGATATTCATAATCAGAAATCGATTAATCATAAGTAATGTTTTCCTCACTGCTTCACTTACTTTTTCCAGTGCTTCTTTGTTGTGGCTTTTAGTATCAGGATCTAGATTTGTAACA
>NW_027188865.1:0-8296 GCF_041381155.1 Argopecten irradians | reverse complement strand
TATTTGCACACGTTACAGAAAAAAATGTGTTCCAAAATAGTCTCTTCACTCCGGAATATATAGGTCCGAATCAAGAGTATATTTTAATTTTCAGTTCCTTGATACCTTTTGGTCTGTCCCAGTGCACACTTCGATTTTTCTTACTCGACCGTCAGCGCTAACGACAGCCGTTTCAATCACAACCATGGACTCATTACGATACAATGACTTGTCCCTCAAGAGAACTACGTCTCCTTCCTGTAGATTCTTTTCGTCTTGCTGCCACTTCCTTCTCTCTTGCAATGAAGACAAGTATTCAGCTTTCCACCTTTTCCAAAAGCAATTGGCTATATGCTGAACACACCTTCAAAAAATTAATAAATCCATCAATTTTTTAACCTTGATTACCCCATAAAAATTTTCAAAGAAGCGCTCACTTTTATCGCTACCAAAAATCATACCAAAATCCGTACCAAAACCTACAAAGTTCCTTCTCTAAAAATGATTTACTATCAATAGATCTTGTAGAAATGCAGCTCTGAGACGGTACTTGGCTTATTTTAGAGGAGTATTTTCCTGGTCAAGCTAGGCAACTGACCACCCATACTGTTCGCTGTATGCATTGAAAATGATTTGAAGATGATATCTATGTACATGATGAATTTCAATTTCGCAGTTTCCCAAAACACGCACCTCCCACAACATACACGCAACACACCACATACATGGGAGACCGTTCTTACATGACCATAGCTGTTAATAGGACGTTAATTTATCAAACAAACAAACAAACTGATGGTGAATCTCTACGAGTTCGCTTTCGTTTTTGGTACCGAGACCGTGATCTGCCTCTGGCATCCAACCTTGATAGAACTTGCTGCGTGATATTCTGTGCCATCGCAGCCTACCGCTCCTAATTGGTTAATGGTACCAGCTGGTCCATTAGTGGAGCCGCCTCATGGTCACCACCATGATGACCAGGTCTTGAGGGCACCTCCAGCCTTTCTTGGTAGGCCGATCCTGCTAGTACAGCCCTCTTTCTTGCAGGCCCCTGTCCAGCACTAACTAGAGTTGGCATACCTGTGACTTGTACACGGGACCTGGCAGGTTGTGCTGCTGTCATTCGTGTTTGGGCCAAGGTTGACTTATTACTGTCTTTTCTACCTGTCCACTGTACTTGTTCTTTCTGACCATCTGTAAATCATTAATCATTTGTTAGCCAATTCAATGGCCCTGCAGGTAGGGCGTTAGAATTGTACCTGCTGCCCCTATTGCATGATCGTAAAAGGCGACTAAATTTAGGATCTTATCTTTTCTCTTCTTCCTAACCCAGCAGGCACAAGTATGTTGATTCAACAGTGAATCAACGTTGAAGTGCGATGTTGAATAAACAGTCAATTTATAAAAGTGGGTCAACGAACCAAATTTCAACGTTGGATGTTTCAACGTTGATTCAATGTTGAAATATAGTGTTGATTCAACGTTGTTAAATAGCTGGTTATGCATTAATTAGCATAATCCAACCTTATATCCCTTCAATAGTATAAAAAACTAAAACACTTCTTTTTTATTTAATATTTATTTTCACGCAATGACCTCGATGGCCCGCCGGCCTCCTCCACCTGCTCGTTCGGGAGCATACTTGAGATACTGTGCCATCCATGTCTTGCACAAATGGATTGTGGTCTGGTGGTGTTCAATGATCACTTCTGGAAAATATGATCATTACAAAAGCCTTATCGAGTAGTCGATATAGAAGAAACATGCACATATAATTTGCAATTACGAAAGATAACATAGAAATAAAAAATCTATAACTTTTGGTTACTATTTGGAAAGATATCTCGTTGCTTCATTTTATTTATTGTTAATATCTGCATCTTCTCAGGCACAGTTAGTCAGTAGCGTACTAGCATTTGCGTGCCAACATGTATAATTTGGTCAAAACTTTTCTTTTTATAATATATATACATTAAATCTAATTTATTTTAACGTTTCAGTACAAGTTGGAAAAATGTATAAAGATAGTAAAATAACATTTAATGTATATGTGTAATTTTAATTATATGTTTTGACTTTTGGAAAGATGAATTAGTACAGATAAATGTGTGACTTGATCAATAAAAATATTGCCTTTATTATGTATGCATATTTATGTAAACAAGCTTTGTTTTCACATTTAGGTGTTTGGGGTACTCGGACATGCCGTTTAGTATGGCGGTTTACAGATATTAGTTACTATTCATTCAGTTCAATACCATGCAATCAATTTATAATTATTATTACAACTCAGTTGAAATAACTAGAATTAATGTCAGAGAGAATTTGTTTTTTTAATTAATATACCGAAGAGAAAATTTGGTTTTATACAATTGATCAGTGGTAACCTATAACTATAAGCCAATAATCAGGTCGGGAAGAAGTCCAGACTCCACGTGCACTATTATAATGGAATACCAATACCATCATAATACCCAATACTTTGCAAAAAGCGAGAGTTGTGTATGCTATCTATACATGGTCAGTGTTAAAATAAAAAAAACATCGTTTTTCTAGCAGAAAATTACAATTATTTCTTCATTTCCTTTAATTATTTATCATTTTATTAATCCATCTGAAGGTCACAATAAGTTGTACATGTTCTCCCATTTTTGGCCATTCAAGTTATAGTCGCTTCAAACGAAATGGAATTCACACGGTTTTTTTTTTTCTTATTTTGACAAGTGGCCGAAAATGATTTGAGTTACTCCCCTTTGTTATTAGTACCTTGTACAGACGAGTTTTTAATTGCGACATCGTTTTCGTAACAATGAAGATCATGGATCATATTCTAACATAATGTAACACTCGCTTTTTTGTTTGAATTTGGCCCTGCAGGTAGGACGTTAGAATTGTACCTGCTGCCCCTATTGCATGATCGTAAAAGGCGACTAAATTTAGGATCTTATCTTTTCTCTTCTTCCTAACTGACTTTATCTTTCCTAATGCCTCCCTTGGCAACGCCTCACTTTTGGCCTTGAGTTGAGCGTTCGCCCCTGTGAGGAAGGCTCTGGGTTCTGTCCCCTGTCCGAGACACACCAAAGTCTATAAAAGTGGTAGTTTCTGCTCCTGCTTAGCGTTCAGCATACAGGGAGTGGGACGACTGGTTCGCCTGTTGTCAGTATAATGTGACCGGGTGGGGTGTGGTGCTTGGTGTCTTCGGCGGCATGCTTCAGTGATATAGCACTATAAAAACGGCAACAGTTCCACTATACAAGAAGACACAACACAAACATACCGCAGTCTCCCAGTACACTCACCTCGCACAACATACACGCAACACACCGCATACATGGGAGGCCGTCCTTACATGACCATACCGGTTAATAGGACGTTAATAAATCAAACAAACAAACAAAATTGTTTGAATTACCCTTTTTTGACAGATTTCATTTGTTTTGCTACTGTTTACAGGATTATATATAATATTATGATATATATTTAGCTACTGTATTATTGCAATTACACTATAATAGTGGAATAAGGACTTCTTCTCCCCGATTTGATGATATTAGATGTTCTCAATTTCGAACATTCTGAGACATGACGTTATGAACAAAAGTGTCTCGTCGTGTCGTACCTCTAACATCTTTGGAGTAAGATTAGCCATAACATGCCCCCCTTTTAAAGGTAGGTTTCGCCCAACCAAATAAATATTTTTTTGTAAAATGCGATAAGCGGAAGAAAAGATGAAAACCCATATTAAAATATCTCAATTTAATTTCTTTATGTGTTTGAGATTTAACAAATGTGTCTTGAATACAAAATTGAAGGAAATCCTTGATTTATTACGGTGTCCGTCAGACAAAATAATATGCAAATGAAGCTGCGATGGATTGTGTTGTCGAAGTTTGGCGCATGCGCATTGTCACGCACTGAAAGTAAACAAAATGGCTGAACGAAAGTGTGTGCGATGAAAAAAAATATCTGAATCGGCAACAAAGTGGAGGAAATTATAATGGATTTGGTTGCACCCTAGGATATCTATAGGAAATTAAATTCAGAAATGGCATGAAGCAATAGAAGAAACAAAAGCCACATCTCAAGCGGAACTTGCCGGGATCTGTTGGGGACTAGTGTAACGGCATTGCACGTGGTGAGTTAAATTTCAACACATATGCCAGCGCACAAACAGCCGCAGACTAACTACATGTATATTTGGTGTACAAAGTTAGCAAGCGTATGCAAGTAACATGAAGTGTTTTAGATTATATGATATGTATAAACAGTCCCTCGCACTTCGATTTGTTGTTGTTGTTTTTAACTAAACATGCCGTGGCAAGACTGTCACTTCTATCTGACATTTTGTTGCACGCTTCCGTATGTTGCTGCGGCCTCGTTTTGGAAAAAACACGTCATGTTCTATGTAAAGCTTGACTTCGCTCTATTTTTAGAGGAGTATTTTCCTGGTCAAGCTAGGCAACTGACCACCCATATTGTTCGCTGTATGCATTGAAAATGATCTGAAGATTATATCTATGTATAGGATAAATTTTTCAATTTCGTAGTCTTTATATTTCATTGGGCGAAAACCTACCTTTAACTTGAGTCATCCGTTTGTAAACAAAGAGAAACACGTGTGCAAGGCAAATTAAACATATAACTTACCTTGAAATACTTCTTTGTGTTCGTTGCTCAAAAATGGAAGATAAGTCTGTGTGAAGATTTACAATTATGAAGTTCAATCGATGATGTAGTGTGACCGCTGGTCAGTCGTACGTGAACAAAGAACCGGATCGTAGAAATTACCGCGCAATGGGTCAAAGTTATACCCTAGCCGCCAACAAGGGAGGTTACCTGAATATTATTGTGAAAACTTCGATTTTTCCCCTCGGTGATCTTGGTTTAAACGAGGTCAAATTGAAATGAAGAATTTAGCCGACGTTGTAATGAAATGTTGTTTTTATTAGATCTATTGATATAATTCCCCTAATTAGTTGTAAAGTAAATTGTTAACATTTTTTTTTATTTCACGATTTTAACAGTTTCGCTCTATTTAAAAGAAAATGCGCTAATGTATCACACTTCAGTACTGTAAAACAATTAATATTGTATACAAAATTATGATACATCTACCAAAATAATGCTTTATCTGAAATAATCATGCTTATGTTGAAAACTGGTAATTGAGTCAACCTTTTCTCAACATTAACGTTTTCAATATCGGAAAGGTTGAAAAAATCAACATTGTTTCAATGCCAGATTTCAACAAATCTTAAACGTAGAAACTCTTAACATTGTTTAAAACGTTGAATCAACATTTATCGACGTCGTGACCTAATATCAACCAGATCTAAACGTTGAATAAATGTTGAGTGCCTGCTGGGAACTGACTTTATCTTTCCTAATGCCTCCCTTGCACCGCCTCACTTTTGGCCTTGAGTTGAGCGTTCGCCCCTGTGAGGAAGGCTCTGGGTTCTGTCCCCTGTTCTGTCACACCAAAGTCTATAAAAGTGGTAGTTTCTGCTCCTGTTTGGCGTTCAGCATACAGGGAGTGGGACGACTGGTTCGCCCGTTGTCAGTATAATGTGACCGGGTGGGGTGTGTTGCTTGGTGTCTTCGGCGGCATGCTTCAGGGATATAGCACTATAAAAAGGGCAACAGTTCCACTATACAAGAAGACACAACACGTACATACCGCAGTCTCTCAGTACACTCACCTCGCACAACATACACGCAACACACCGCATACATGGGAGGCCGTCCTTACATGACCATAGCTGTTAATAGGACGTTAATAAATCAAACAAACAAACAAACAAATAGCCAATTCAAGTTAAACATTGCCATATATTATCAAATGGGCCTGCATGGCTGAACAGGTGCTATGTATACAGTATATATTACTGTATGTGTACCAGTTGTATCGATACGAATATGCTGTATATCAATAGAATGCGCCGTACCAGCAGAACTGTACTGGTACAAGTGGTTCGTTTTCAGAAGCGCACCACTTGGATCCAAGATGGCGGACCCGAGATTTTCCATTTGTGATAGAAATGTTTTCTTTGTTGAAACCAAGACAGATAGTATTCATACCCGATGAAATTACATGGATTATTTATTTCAATATATGCCGAAACTATTTAGGTTGTACTTTTATATCCATTTTATTAACACCAAAAATACTTTTATATTCGCAGCGTGTCTTTCATATGGATGACGCCATCATAAAAAACCACCATTGATGAGGTTTTAAACAATTCAAACACTTATCACCAATTTGTACCTCTTTCTAGATGATATTGTATAATGACAGCTATTAAGTCTGATGCTTTCCTGTAAATGAGTAAATGTAGGTGAGTATGCTACTCTCATCGGTCCAAAGACTAACGTGCCAGAAATCCAGTTTGTTAGCATCCGGCTAAAAATAGTGAATTCTTATTGGCCTTAACGAGGACAGCAATCTGATCATAAATAAAAGATTACATATCTTTCACTAACGTATGATAAGACGGGGGTTAGTTAATAAGGTTATGTAATTTCATTCAGATTGTGCGGTCTGGCAATTACGCTCATCCAGGGTTGGCATAGTGAAGTTGACCCCCCTTTTCTCGTTCAAAGCCGTATTCGGGATTTGGGATCTATACAAAGCCTGATCTTCCTTCCGCCGATGGCTTGAGTCACCACTACAATTGAAGAGATCCAGTCCCGTAGGAGTTGTCACCGTTTTCATATTACATCCCTTACTGATAAGACCATTCAAACTACTTCACTTTACTTTAGGTTTTAACAGAAATGGGAAGTTATCAAAAAAATAAAAAAAAAAATTCTAACCGATCTAGCCGCCCAAGGTGGATAGTGTGCAAGTTTGTTTTTGAGATCCAATACTTTGATGGATGGCGCTGATCCCATAAATTGACATGAAAACCACTTTATGCATTCAGACCATCTCTCAATTGTATATATCTTTCTCCCGCAGTTTCGATTTCATACAGAGCTCCCCATTGTATTAATGGTTTACTTTGTGCTCCTGTGTGGAGTTAATATTATTGTGCAGGCAGTGCCAGCCAGTTCATTAAAAATGGCCAGATATAATTTTTGCTTTAAGACGGATTGGCCCCTATGCTCTGAATCGGCCTGATTTGTGTTTTTCTATACCTGCAGCTTCTTCCTGGTGAGTAAGGGGGTAACATCCTGCTGAGTACGCTATAGGGTCATGAACGGCTCCTAGATCTGTTGACGTCGACGTCTGGCGACTGTGAGATCGAGTTTGACTTTCCCTTAGGAATCCCAAATTCATGAATATTTCTCAGAAAATAAAAATTAAAACTAAATTAGTAGTAAATTATATGGAACATAATCATAATATCGCTGTAATTACTAACTATTGTCTACAGTATTATACAATGTTTTACATACTCAATAAACTGAAACAAGACCAATGTCTGAGTCACCAGTAATAGGACAAATATGGACTACAATTATACCCATTGTATCTATGTCTTGTACATGTATATTAGCATATACCAAATCTAAATATATTAGCTATGAAATATAATTAATACTGACAATCATGATCTGGAAAAATAAACAAAATTGTTACTCAATAACAAACACGGCTAAAATCATTATTAGGATTAAAACAGAAATGCCTTAAGGCTCCCGTAACCAGCATTCCCACCACTTTTAGCTATTGCGGGTTTTCATAACCCCCAGCTTTTCAAAGAGGGGGTTTTGTTAAATAACTGGGGGTTTGTTTCACAAAATGAAAAAGATAATAAAACAAACTCGTAAAAATAACTTGTTTTCGTTTTATTTTTTCATTTCTATCAACAGATTGTACAAACAATCATGAAATTGTACAGAGTATAGAGCTGAACTTAACGGTTCTGTGCATAGTATTTCTCTGCTGCTTTTCTGTACAACCTCATTCTGATTATAAACCCTTTTGCTTGGAACAATATTCAATTACCATTCTATCCTCAACTGAGGACACAGACCTCCTGCTTGTAACAGCATTTACATGTCTGTTTTGTAAATAAAAACCCACGTTCACATGGAACACTGGTCAGTGGGCATGTTAACAAAATAGATGCAATTGTTGCAAAGTCAGGGAACAATTCATTGTAATCTTTGATTAACAAAAGACAGAAAACTCTGTAACATCCATTTCTCTGTTCATATTTACACACATGTTTGAATTGTAAAAAAGTCTTTTTCATTCTGCCAGAGTCGACTAGTGGCTGGGTTTCATTTTCATCACTACATGTATTGTAAAAGTCAATGATATTTTCTAAACTACCCAGCCCGTGTTCCTTAATACCACTGACAGACA
>NW_027188864.1:0-8356 GCF_041381155.1 Argopecten irradians | reverse complement strand
ATAAGGATGAGACTCCATAAAGTTATGGTAAATGATGGGTGTCGCATATGTCATGTTACACATTGAAATGACATACATGGTCAAAAAACATGTATATGAATCCATTTACTCCAAAGTGTTGTATGAATAATACATGTATAAAGGAATGATTTGATTCTGCTAAAAAGCGTTGACGTCATAATGACGTGTATAATTTTGTTTTTATGAAGAAAACGAAAATTTTGATTTCAGGAAGTTTACAAATGGAATCTTTTCGTGCTTTACGTTCTGTATCAAAAAAATACTAGAACACTTTGAAAGTGTATCATAGTTTTTGGGACACCCTGTAACAACATAAAGAGAGTAAATTGTATTTACCGATGGGGCCTTTGACGTGGTCATCAGTACAATTACCGAGAAACAAAGGTTGTCAACCAGGGTGTTTCAGGGTAAGTAGCGCAAAGGACTGTTTATGTAGGCTCTAGCCACCCTTGATTAAATGCCCCCGAAGATCGAGGGATTTCTATGCAGGCCCGGGACTGTTTTCAGAACCGTCCCAGGCGGCGCCTAGAGAGAGTAATTACTGCAGTACCATTAAACAGCCTAGATCCTCTGAAGTCATCACAAACCGACTTTGGTAATTCAGGAATCTTTTGAGAAGGGCCAGCAGAGCCTAACAGAAACTGCCCTCATTCACCACCGGTGTGTGACCGCCGTAAGTGCCGGCAAGAGAGCAATTCCCAAGATGTGGCAATTGGCGGCACCGAGATTAAGAGACCCGTCCACCCCTATCAATCAAGCATATTCGTTGAATACAAGGTCATGGCGTGTGGATCTTGGTTATTAAACAACATGAAACCGCCCGCCACGGAGTAACATGGTTCATTTTCATGTTTCACCCAACGAGCAATCCTTCTTTCCAACAAAAATGAATGGAGGATAGGAACGTCCATGACTGCCAATTTCCTGAAAGTGAATGGGGACCCAGAATCGGCGAGGAGGAACATATCGTAGAATATGTTCTGATGTATAATGTATCGCCCCATCGAAGAACCCACATTCTGCGAGATGCAATGAGGAGTACCTCAGAAAACAGAGAACAAACCAACGGAATACATGGACTGTAGGGACCTGTATATATGAGCAACAAGACCAGCAAGAATCTATCGCCCATATCTACCTTTCATCCGCCCGGAATTAAATGGCCATACTCCTGAATCCGCTGTTGAAAATGTTAATACCCCTGGAAGGTGGCACGAAGGTTGCCTGTGAAGTGGAAAAACATTACCTGTGATGACAAGTGAGAGAACTGAATTATATGTGACGATCTTATCTCCATGTGTTCAAAATTGATTATTATTAAATCAAAAGATTTATGTTTGATCGGGGAAGCAGGGCAAGGCCTAAATACGTCCTCTACCACATGATTGCATGCATGTAGTGAGAGAATGCAAATTTTCAAAAGCGTATTTTAAAAACACTTTGTTACTGGGATTGATAATATTAAAATAACATTTAAACTCTTATAGAGATTGACAGCATATCAGTTCATGTTACTGAAAGAACACAGCTATATGAGAGTTGATGATTGTAACTGATATATTATAAGAGCAGTGTATAAAATTATACCCTAGTACTGTCAAATAACATGCATAAACTTTCTGTTTGTATACACAAAATTGATAAGCGGTATAAAAATATGATCAGTTATTCATCTATTCGCTTAAATTTATATTTAAGTTAAACTGATATTTCTGTGACTCTGTAAACTTTAATCCTCGATTGTCCACATCCTCAGCATCCCGACATTCATTGTAAACCAGGGCAGACACTAAAGGTCCCTATTGGGGTTGTGGGTTTTACTATGATGTTCCTACCCGACCACAAAAATACAGGTCCCATTGATGGCAAAACACATGTTGGGAGTTTAAGTTATTATAAAAAAAATAAAAGTCGTCATCGAAAAAGTGGTGAAAAGAAAGGTTAAAATATGTGTGTGATTGTGTTATCTATACTTATAACAATAGTCACTTTGTTCAAGCTCCATCAAAATATATTGATGCAATCAAAGGGGGAAAAGTAGGGAAAATATACAGTAAATAAGCAGAAAGCATAAAAAATATCATATAATATTAAACATACAAGATTTTCAAAATCTTAAAGTACTATCTGTTTATTTCAATTCGTATTACAGGGATGCATGAACACCTTTTGCAGAATTTTAGTGCATTCAAAACTCAAGGGTGATAATACTACACCTAAGTCGATAAGCAAGATAATAAACGTTAAACATTTAGCTAAAGAATTCAACTTGAAGATTGTAGGGTTGTAGAGGATATCAACATGAGACAGGAGAGTTCATAGAGTCAATGTGACGAAGTTAATCTAACATGTTATGATTCACACGTAGAAATAGAACAGAAATGACGACCACAACATCCTCAAGCAGGAAGTGCCGGACAAATTCCAAGATGCCAATAACAAATGAGGATGGATCTTGAAGAAAAATCTTGAGTATTAAATAATTTGTCTTGGTTTTCAAAGTATTGGCAAAAAAATAATGCTAAAAGATTCTATCTCCAATTCTACCAATGGTATCTCTAAATCAATACGTACAATCTTTCATCCAGGCAAAACTGCTTTTGGATTGACATCGAGCTTGAGATTTGTGGCGACCCTTAGGTGGATGATGAATCTGGGAAGTAGTGCTTCTACTGAAGAGGGTCCCCACATTGAAGTCTAAGTGGGATGTGCCCTGATGAGGTCTCCATTTTGAAGTTAGGAAAGAATCAAGGCGATGCCAGGGGGTTAACAATCATAGTCAGAAAAATGACTGAACGCCATGCTCTGGGGACTATATTCTGGACCATGGGAAATATTCTATGGAATCAAATCAGTTGTTTGTTGCTATTCCCTCAATAAGTACCTCCTGCGACATGACTTTCTTATTTGTCTCATAAAAGTGCAATAAGTCCCTGGATCTCCCCTGTGGAGGAAAGAAGATACGCTTTGTCAACAAGAAAGGAGTTCCGCAAGACGGGAATGCCCGGAGATCACGCTGCAAACAACTGGGGTGCTAAGACTTAGGCCCAAGAGTCCCTCTGATGATAGATCCACTCATCTCTGGAAAGGAGGGACCAGACAGACGACCTCCTACAGGCAGATCGGGAAGGAGTGCAATGATCGCGAAACCGAATAATCCCAGGTTGGTAGTGAAGTTACTAACTTCGTGAGGTATGAAGCCTAGTCTATGCGGCCTGAGAGGACCAGAAATATTTGTGGACTTGAAGGAGCGTAGTCCTCCAGAAACAGAACCCTTTGTCTGGAATGACCAAGGAAGGGGAGTCAGAAACTCTTCTTTTTATCTCCAAGAGGGATTGGATCATTCCCATTGTTGTCCTTGAAGTATGAGGCTTCCGACGACTTCTTGCTGCACAAGGGTTATACTGGGGTAGCTGAAATTTTTAGCCTTCTTCTTGGGAGAGGTCGCGCTAGATACACTTGCGAGGTACTTGCCTTCACGTTCTGCATTCATTTCAAAGAAGGACAGAAGCGACAAAGTCCTCCTTCAAAACCTTTATGATAACAGAAGGAAAGGAGTACTCCCAAAAAGAGTGGACCCCAGAAAATAGATGAAGTCAAGAAACAGGAAACGGCAAGGTTCATCGATTGCGCGGATTTTTAAAACAGAAAAACGCCAAGCCAACAAGATATTGGCGAGTGCGATACGGAGTATGGAGGCGACACTAGCTCCCTTAAGCGTATGTACGTGACAAGAAATATGTCATGCCTGAACGGCAGCAAGTGCTTGGACGCGCATTAGAGCCGATATGGTGTCTTCCAGTCACTTGTTCTGGCACTGCATATTTAGAATAAACTATGTAATTAAAATAATTGCCACAAAACAAGGAAGTGTTTGAAGTGGGAGTTAGGGGGTTTGAATGAAAGCTCACGTTTTTAATAATGTGCAAACATGTCGGGGGGCTCTTTAGATCTTCTTAAGTTTTTGATATCTAATTGGATTTACGTGCGAAACAGCTAGTTGGATAGGCTCGCTGCGTGTATGTCCGTTCAGAAGCGAGCCTCCGCTAAGCGTTCGTGAACGCTCGTCATGTCATGAAGGACTGACACTGTTAAAAGGTGTGTGAAGTCCGAGCCTCTTTCTGCAATGCCTGCTGTTCAGGGAAGAAGATAACTCTGTCCTAAATGTCGTGGGCTTAAGTGCTCGCCCCCCCCCCCCCCCCCCCCGAATATCCCAACCCTGCACCCACGCTATAGACAAAAACTGTCAGAAATTCCTATAAGGAAAAGACGAACAATCGGTGAATTGAGGAGAACGGAGCAACAGAGACATTCTTCTCTTTGTGAATGGATTCCTTGCAGTTATTAAAAGCCATCCTTATATCTCACTAAGTATTAAATCAAAATTTCATTAGTTCAATACAAATAGTTCAAACTAATACATTTTGTACCACTTCCAATATGATTATAGTAATTGTGAAATCTATTAAGCTATATGATATCGAATAAGTAATAGGAAATCGAATCAAGTAATGGCGCCCGCAATGAACATTTAAAATGTCAAATACATCATTGTGATGCATAATAATGCATTTTGACAGTTATGCATGTTATGATTAGCTTGAAAATCGAAGAAGTTCTAGAATAAAGTAATCAGGATCTGGAGATCCGAATAGAGTAATGGGGGCCCTTAATGAGCAAATTACAAAAAGTCAAACTAGATCATTGTGATGCATAATAATGCATTTTTGAACCATTTCTGATTGTAATAGCAGAATAGAGAATAAGAAATCAGGTAAACGAATAAGTAAACATAAAGGAATACGAATAAGTAATCAGGGAATCGAATAAGTAATTGGCCCTTAAGCGAGTAATTAAAAAGGTCAACAAGATCATTGTGAGATGATTTAATAATGCATTTTGAACCATTTCTGATGGAAATTAGTAGTTAGAAATTGACAGTAATCAGGTAATCAATAAGTAATCAGAATCGAATAAGTAATTGCGTCCTTAATGCATACCAACATAAAAGGTCAAACAAGATCATTGTGATGCAATAATCATTCATTTAGAACCATTTCTGAATGGTAATTAGTAAGCTAGAAATTGAATAAGTAATCAGGAATGAATGCGAATAAGGGAATCGATTAAGAATCAGGGAATCGAATAAGTAAATTAGGGACCCGTAAATAAGTAGGGCCCTAAAGGAGTAATTAAAAAGGTCAACGAGATCAATTGTGATGCATCTAACAATGCATTTTGATATACATTTTTGATGGTAATTAAGTAGCTAGAAATTGAATTATTAGTAATCAGGGAATCGGAGATAATTAATACAGGGAATCGTGAATAAGTATAATGGGCCCTTAATAGGAGTAATTAAAAGAATCAACGAGATCATTGTGATTGCATAAATACATGCATTTTGAACCATTTCTGATGGTAATTAGGCAGCTATGAAATTGAATAAGTAATCAGGGAAATCGAATTAAGTAATCAAGTAAATCCTGAATAAAAGATAACGAGATCATGGTTGATGCATTATAATGGCATAATAAACCAATTCTGTTGGTAAATAAGCTAGATAATGAATAAAGGTCCTCAGGGAGATCGATTAAGTAAATCAGGGATCAAACAATAAATGACAGAACGAATCATTGTGATTGCATATTAATGCATTTTTGTAAACCAATTATCTGATTGTAAATTGCGTAGCTAGTGAAATTAGAATAAGTAATCAGTGGAACTCGAATAAGCTAATCAGGGAATCGAATAAGTAATGGGCCCTTAAGGAGTGAATTAAATAGAGTCAACGAGATCATCTGTGACGCATAATGGTAAATGCATTTTGAACCAATTTCTTATGGTAATTAGTAGATAGAAATTGAATAAGTAATAGAGATCGAATAAGTAATCAGGGGGGAATCGAATAAGTAATGGGCCTTATGATACTGAAAAGATCAACTAGATCATTGTGATGCATCTATTACATGCATTTTGAACCATTTCTGATGTTAATTAGTAGCTAGAAAAAATTGAATAATAGTAAATCAGGGAAATCAGAAAGTAAGTAATTCGAGGAATCGAAATAAGTAATCAGGGAATCAGACATTGAGTAATGGCACCTTAAGGCAGTAAATGTAAAAGGTCAAACGAGATCATTGTGATGCATTAATAAAGATGCATATTGAACATTATCTAAGTGGTAATGAAGTAGCTGTAGAAAATGAATAAAAGTAATCAGGGAATCGCGAATAACGTAACATCAGGAAATCGAAATAAGGTAATGGGCCCTTATGGAGCAATTAAAGGGGTCAAAACACAAGATCATTGTGATGCATAATAAAGCATTTTGAACAATTTTTGATGGTAATTACACAGCTAGAAATTGAATAAGACAAATTAGGGAAACGGGACTAAGTAATCCCCCCCCCCCCCCCCCCCCTCCCCCCCCCCCCCCCCCCCCCCCACCCCCCCCCCCCCCCCCACCCCCATGGTAATCGAATAAGTAATGGGCTAGAAAAAGGAGTAATGAAAAGGTCAACGAGATCATTGTGATGCATTAATAATGCATTTGAACCATTTCTGATGGTAATGTGTAGCTGGCCCATAAAGAGATAATCAGGGAATCGAATAAGTAATGGGCCCTTAACGAGTAATGAGAGGTCAAAACGCGATAATTGTGATGCTTAACTTATGCAATTAGAAACCAGATATCATGGTAATGTGTAGCTAGAAATTGAAGTAAGTAGTCAGTGGAATCGAATAAAGTAATGGGCCTTTAGGATATAGTAAAAGAAAAGTCAAACGAGATCATTGTGATGCATGATTATCTTTTTGAACCATTTCTAGATGGTATTTGGTAGCTTGGGAAATTGAAGTAGTAATCTGGGAATCCGAGGGGTAAGTAAATGCAGGGAATCCAAAAAGTAATGGTGTCCCATGTAGTAGTAAATTAAGGTGAGGAACAACGAGATCATTATGTCGACTGGCATAATAAATGCTATTATGAACCATTTTCTGATGTGTAATATAGGGTAGCTAGAAGACTTGTTATAAGGTGTTAATCGATGGAATTGAATAAGTAAACAGTGTGGAAATCGAATAAGTTAATGGGACCCTTAAGGTGTAATTAAAAAGGTCAACGAGATCATTGGTGATAGCACTATTATAACATTTTGAAAACCATATCTGATATGGTAATAATCGGTAATTCTGAGAAATTGAATATAAGTATATCAAGTGAATGGGCGAAAAAGTAATCAGGGTAAACTGAGATGATGTAAAGTGTGTGTGTGGGTGCGCCTTAAAGGAGTAATCTGAATAAGGTCAGTACGAGAGATCATTGAGATGCATATTAATGCACTTTAGTGTCAGCGCATTTCTGAAGGTAAAGGATGTAGGCAATAAAATTGAATATGTAGAATCAGGGAATCGTATAAGTAATCCGGGAATATAGTAATTAAATGGGCACCGAAAAGGAGTAATGAAAAGGTACAACGAGATCGAGATTAGTATGATGCACTACTAATGCATCATTGGTAACGCATTACTGTATGTTAATGGTGAAGCAAGATATTTGTGTAATAAGAAATCCTCGGGAATCGTAATAAGTAATCAGGGAATCGTAAAAAGTAAGTAGAGAAATGTCAACGTGATCATTGGTGATGCATGATAGATAGCATTTAGATACCATTTCTGATGGTAATTAGTAGCTAGAAAATTGAATAAGTAATCAGTGAATCGAATAAGTATCAGGGAATCGAATAATAATGGACCCTTACGGAGTAATTATAATTGGTCAACGAGATCATTGTGATGCATAATAATGCATTTTGAACCTTTTTGATGTAATGAATAAGTAATCAGGGAACCATAAGTAATCTGAAGAATAAATCAGGGAATCGAATATAAGTAATGGGCCCTTAAGGAGTAATTAAAAGGTCAACGAGATCATTGTGATGCATAATAATGCATTTTGAACCATTTCTGATGGTAATTAGTAGCTAGAAATTGAATAAGTAATCAGGGAATCGAATAAGTAATCAGGGAATCGAATAAGTAATGGGCCCTTAAGGAGTAATTAAAAGGTCAACGAGATCATTGATGATTAGTAGCTAGAAATTGAATAAGTAATCAGGGAATCGAATAAGTAATCAGGGAATCAGGGAATAATAAGTAATCTTAAGGAGTAATTAAAAGGTCAACGAGATCATTGTGATGCATAATAATGCATTTTGAACCATTTCTGATGGTAATTAGTAGCTAGAAATTGAATAAGTAATCAGGGAATCGAATAAGTAATCAGGGAATCGAATAAGTAATGGGCCCTTAAGGAGTAATTAAAAGGTCAACG
>NW_027188863.1:0-8376 GCF_041381155.1 Argopecten irradians | reverse complement strand
TGACTAGATTGACCAAACTAATAAAATTAATTTCGAAAAACTAATCCTGGAGAACCACTACCTGATTCATATCCGACGTTAACATTAAACTACCTGTCTTACTACGAGTTTGCGTAAAACGAAGTAAATTATTCACTAAAGTATTGCAAAATACAATAAACAACAATCATAAACTCGATACTGTAGAGCTATATGAATTATAAAAGGTATTTACCACATTAGAACAAACCGAGCCCGATCTAATAGACTAAACTGGGCGAGTTGTCTCTACAAAAATACTTAACTCTGACAAATGTAAAACAAATGCAACTTATTTCCGACTGATTGTGCTTTTTTTAACAGAAAATTATGCCCTATTTGAATGTTAATTTATTAGACTTTGAATTGTTTATGACAATCGACTTACTTCATGGGTCGAGGCAGGCTTGCAGTTCTTGAGTTAATATAGTTTGCGCGCCATGTGTGCTTCTAACATGTGTTTTTCTGCACCGGAAATGTTAAAAATACACTAACAAACAGATTCGTATAACTGACCAAAATGTCCGGAACGTACAAACTAAAATACAATAGGTAAAGGGAGATAACTCTGGCGAAGACAGCACACTCCCCGCCATGATGCCCACAGCCATCATTAATAACAAAGAAAAGAAATGGAAAAAATTCTATGCACAGTTTTCAATAGTAATACAAGTTCGGTGATAGGTCGAACGAAACATGTGGTTTGTTTTCCTTGGTCCGTGACACACTTTCCGTCAGTTTTTTTCGCGCCCACGCGGACTCTCTGCTTTGCGGACTCGACCATCATTTCCAGGGAATACCCTTGTCACTACACCCAAAGGCCAATGAATTCTAGGGCGTCTGACTGTCCCGCATTAAAAACCACATCACCTGGTGAGAGATTTCTTTGAACATTTTGGCCACTCTTCTCCTTTCTTGCAGGTTCTGCAAGTATTCAGAACACCAGCGACGCCAGAACATATCCGCAAGAATCTGTACGCGTTCACTGGAGCTCTGTACAGGATCTTTTCCCGTTCAGCGGCAAATTGATATTTTTCTATGCGGTTAGGTTTTCTGTGTGAGTAAGTAACAATGACGGGACTCAGTGGGTAATGGTTCTACAGGGTTCGGAAAGAAATTTGTAGTGATGTGGTCCTAGAGTTTTTATGATCGCGCTCGCTTCGGACTAGAAAGGTTACAAGAACTTCGTGTGTAGTCCTTTTCCCTGGAACCTCTTAGGAGCAAGGTATCCAGTATCCGTCTCGTCACCCCAATCATTCGCTCCCATGCACCCCCCATATGGGACGCATGGGAAGGATTGAAAATCCAGGTACATCCACTGTTGTTGAGAAAGTTTGATACCTCCCGTCCTCACAGTTGATAGCGTGTATCTTAAGATCCGTCTGTTTGCACCACTAAAATTTGTCCCTCTATCAGATCGAAATATTTTGACTGTTCCTCGTATGGAGAGGAATCTCCTAAGAGCGTTGATAAAAGGATGAAAGACGAGAGCTCTTCCACTCGCTTCAATGTGTACAGCTCTGTCTTGTTAGGCAAGTGATACAGTACTCCCCAACGTTTACTATTGGCTTGACCGCCCCGTGTCCTACGAGAAACCACTTGCCATGGGCCAAAGCAATCCACACCGACGTTTGTAAAGTGGTGGTCCCGGCTCGACAGCGATCACATGGAAGATCTGCCATCTTTTGGTGTAAGGTTTTTCCCACGTAATTTTCTACATATAACACATCTATGAAGAAGCGATGAAATCAAGGATTTTTCCTCCTGTGATCCAATATCCAGCCGAGCGCAATCTGCCCCAGCTGCTTATGTGACGACCTTGGTGATTGACTAGGTTGTTGAAATGTGAAGGACCAGAAAGTCTGGCAATGTGCGACTTGCCAGGTATGAGGACTGGTTTCCTTTTCCCTTGATATCAAGGTTAGAGTTCTGTAAACGACCTCCAACTCTTAACACGTCCTTCCTCCATCCAATAACTGGGTTTAGTGACTGAACTGCACTATCCTTAGTAGGGGTTTTCCTTCTTTAATACAACAGATGTCAATTTTGTAGTATGAATCTCGTTGGACTGGTGTGTAAGATGAAAGTGCAAGCGTTTTTGGTGTCATTGACACTACGGGGTAACAAGCGGTCTTTAATGCAGGAATCGGCATTATGAAATAAAATAAGCTCTATCTTTTAAGACAAACTTATAGCAGGCTACTAAGTCATTCCCATCGAGAAAATTTCTCGAAGCGTTCTGGCCAGGATAACTTAGGCTTGTCTATGTTAGTTTTGCAGTGACCTAACTTCTGCTCTCACCTCCTTGTCCAAGTGCGGATTCTCAATTTCATAGGAAGTTTCTCCACTTTGTTCCAATTCTCCTCATACAAGAATGGTGGACCGTATAACCCACATAGAATTAGCCATTTCCGATGGCGACACAGATCTGGTAGCCAGATCAGCCGGATTGCTTTCTGTTGAAACGTTAGACCATTGACTAGGTGTAGTGGCTTGACGAATTCTTGAAACTGCGGTTCGCGACATATTATGGAACCTCCTAGATTCGTTGTGTATGTAGCCTAACACTACACGACTGTCTGAGTAGACTTAAAATCGGACAGTTTTGAAGATCTAAGTGTTCTGCAACTGGATTCCCGCTATCTCCACGGCCCAAGACAGCTCCGCATAACTCCAATCTTGGGATTGTGTGTCGTGACTGGGCGCAAGTTTGATTTCCTAGCACAAATCCTAAATGTATGTTCCCCTTGCTCATCATGTGTTCTGATATAGGCAACAGCTCCTATAGCCTTCTCTGAGGCATCCGAAAAGACATGGATGTCTCTGTAAGCTGCCATTGTAGATAGGGATCGGACTATACGTTCGAGGTACAGTCAGAGTATTTAAATCCTGCAGGGATTCCACCCAATGTTTCCATTCTTCTTGCAAGTCATCAGGGAGAGGTTTATCCCAATCATCGGTAGTAGATACTACCTTTCTGAGTAGTAGCCGACCCTTGAATGGTAGTCTTGGTTGCAATGAAACCTAGAGGATCCATAGAGTCTGTTTACTTGCGACAAGGACTTCCTGTGACTACGCGTATATGGTTTGTCATCTTGCGCAACATTAAAGGCGAATGTGTCACCATCAAGGTTCCAGTTGAGACCAAGGGCTGCGTTATGTGATGGTAGAGAGCTTGAAGAAAGGTCTAGATCCTTGTAATCCACGAGCAAGATCGCAGTTAGGGTAAGGCTGCAAAGCACACATCTTGAGAATTGATTGATGCCACAACAACGAAGATACCTTGTGCAACTTGAGAGTTACCACCAGTTTCCAGAGCCTTCCTGTGTCCCGCTTTAATAGGGAGATAGCTTCGGCAGTGGTAGCCAATGACGTATCAGAGCATCGTCCACATAATGAAGTTTCTCACAACAAACTTGTTTGACGTCTGAACATAAACTTCCTCTGAATCAAAACGCGAGTTTTCCGAAGACCATAGGTAGCCACGGCCGGGGATGTTGTGTTTTCCGAACACATGTACGCACATCCTGAATTTCTATTAGGTTCCTTCTTGACAAATCGTTTGTCCCGATACCAGAAGAAGCGTAGTATAAATTTCTATGCTCAGGTGGTTTGACATAGAAACAGTAAAACATCTTCTTGAATGTCCGCCATCGATACCAACGAACCGGCCCTTGACGAAAACGCATGAGCACCCCAAGCAGACTATTTTGTTAAATCGGGTCCCGTTTAGGCAAGACCATTGTTAAGAAGAGATGCCATTTAGTTTCTCGCAGAGGAGTCAAAAAACTGCTCTTATTTGTCCTCCTTCTTTTGGGGATGATATACACCAAATATTGGTAGATACCAGACCTTACTTCTTCATTTTCCTGCCACAGGAGGTGCCTACCTCCGCATGTCCACGCGCTTGAGTGATCTCGTCCATAAATGTAATAAAATTGGCCCGTTTTGGTTGGATCCTTCTCTCAGATTCGCCTCCAAAGATTTGGCTCGCTTGTAAGCCCAGATTCTTGTTGTTTGGCAGACGGGGTCGAGAGTAACCTTGAAAGGCAGAGGTGCCTCCCAATTCCCGTCAGCGTTCTTTGACAGTCCTTTATCCATGATTTCCAAGAATTTGTTATCCTCAATGGATTCTTTGCAATTCTTTTCGTCATCAGGAGTTCTTTGGAAAACATTGGCACCAAAACAACTCATGTTCGTGTAAAGAGGTTCTTGTTTTCCCGTTTGGTCAGACGTAAGATTCTTGGACTTTGAAGAGGTTAGGAACATGGAGGAAAATTATAAGATGATCGTACCACTTGATAAAATGTGGGTTTTGTATGCTTACACCAAATTGTGGAGCGTGGAACTTTATGAAGACATGTTTCACCGATAATTGTCCCATCCAAGAGGAAGTCTTTGAGCATACTAGCATATACCAATCCGCTGGTCAAGTACATTGTGTGCTTGAATAACTGTCACGACCGATGAGAAGATTTTTACATCGACAGCTTGTTTGTAATGGAGGAATGTGACTGGCTATATCCTTGAGGTGAGGATAGTTCATAGCAATGATCTGGTGTGTTGAGAATCTCCCTCCTTGCAGTTTGGAAGTCTGGGTCACATTCTATCAGATAGACAAGTTAATTCTCGCGGATCCCATTCATGAGACTCAACTACAAGATCCGTAGCTCGCCTTCCAGAGGTGTTGAACCTTACCATAGCACGACGATTAAAAAGTGTAAGGGAGGACACACTTCTAATCCTTAGGCTGATCGAAAAAGTGTAGAGTTTTTGGCGAGTGACCTAATTACTTTGATCGTCGACAATGGCGTATGTCTGTACCGCTTGTTCTGGTTTCCCATAAGATAGATCCTTACTAACATAGGTCTTTGCGCATGACTTCCCTCCAACATTTTTCTCCACAGATCTGTGTGCATGTAGTATTGACAGGTCCCGTGAGGAAGATTGCGTAGAATTCTCCCCACCTAAGCCGTTATCTGTCGAGCGCGCCTGATGGTTTGACGCGTAACATGCATTGCTGACGAATGGTTAACACTTCCGACACTCGCTGCAATTGAATGTCAGCAGTGCAATCAGGTTTCTTATGGGAAGGTAGAGTTAGACAACACCTGAAACATATTTTCTTGTCATCTCAAAAAAACTCTCTCCTATCGGCTATAGGCTTTTGACCGGAAGCCTCGGCAACTGATTTTTTAAGGAATGTCCCGGCGGTTATGGAGAGGGCAACGTGCCAAATCACTGTTTGATTTTGTCTCGTTTTTATTGTTTGTGACCAACGAAACACTACAGATCTGTTTTCACTGTTGTTAAAACTGTGTTACGCTGTGACGATCTGTCTTTCATCTGTGTTGATGATGGTAGAGCTCATTGAGGAATCATATGAGAAACTCGGGTTGTTTTTTATACGACTTTGTCACGAAGAGAATTCCGCAAAGAACGGGAATGGTGGATAAGTAACGGAGTTGTATATCTCATATGCCCTAGCTGCTGTAATTTGTCCACTTCTCTTGCAGATTAGGTGGAAGTTTTTAGCTACGATTGGCGATACACCTGTAGACGAGTCAAAATGCCCAAGTAAGCCTTCATATATTCTCTCTTCCTTCAGAGATTCTATCTCTGACACAATGTCGCTAAGCTCATACAGTTTTTCTGAGAGTCCTTGGGGGACAACCTGGGAAAGGATGTGAGTCTCTGTTGTATGGAAGTGAGGATAAGCTCGGGAGCCCCATAGCGTTCATCGAGTCTTTCCCAGATTCGATGTACTCCCCCTCTCTGGATGTTGAGCATTAGCAGTTTTGATACTTAGCACCTGTCTCTGTGACTCTGGTCCTGTCCATTTGACAAGAAGATCTAATTGTTCCTGAGCACTTACATCAAGGTCTGACATAATAGTAAGAAAACTAGCCTTCCAAGTTCTGTAAGACTCGGGTCTATCATTGAAGCTTGAAAGTCTGGATAGAAGGAGATCCTTTTTCATGAGAAATCTAGTGAAGTCTGACGCCACATTGTTTACTGGAGATGAGTGGTTTACAAACTCCTCTCTGTCAGGACGGTTTCCTTATTTGATTTGACGGCACAAAGATAGTTGCTGCAGGGTTAAGCGGAGTATATGTTTCAATGATGATTTTGGATTCCGTTCTCTGTTATCCGATTAGTTGTAGATTCTAACAGTTTTGGTTGGTTCTCTATGTCGGACCTGTTGTCATCGAGTTCATTGTCAAAACTGTCTAGATACCGTTCTACCTTTTCCTGTGGTGGCAGTGAAAAGACCTTCTTGGACTTCGATTCCACTTTCCTGTAGAACTTCCACTTCCGCTTCAAGAGCGGCTACTTCTTTTTCTCGAGAAATAATATCAATCTCTGCCTTAATCTTAGCTTGTTGTAACTGAAGAGATGCTTCTTTCTTTGCATATTCAGCTCTAACTCTTGCTGCCCCAGCCTCAGCCCTTTTCTTAGTTAGCGTGTTTGTTAAACTGCTGCTGGTGGTTGAAAGCTGACTACCTGAGTGGTTACTAGATGCTCTAGAGTGTCGACGTTTAAGATTGAAGGAAGCATTACTGCTGTTTGATCTAACTTCATCAAATGACAGATTGTGTTCATGTTCCTCACTGTCGGTACGAAGTTTTTTTTTATAATGCGTAGAGCCTTATCACACATCCACTGATAACCCTCCTCTGCCAATCTGTATTCCTTTAAGAGTTTCATACTATCTTCAGTTTTAGTCCGTAGTAAGAACTCCATTGTAGTTGTCGACAAGGTTTCATATTTCTTTATTCTCTCCTTGAGGGGTATTCTCCAAACGAATAAGATAAGCTGGGTCACCTTTTTTCACTTTCGTCTAAGTTTTCTACTCTTGATATTACAGAGTCAACCGTCTGCCATGCCCGTGACATGTTTTTGTTGTGCTTGAATAAGGTATCCTTGTAAAGTTCATACCCTTCCTCAGTGAGGGTGTGGATTCTGCCTGCTGTAGCCATGTCCATGAATTATTTACTGTGACTGCGGGTGCCGCAGTCCAGTTAACCACAACACAAGTCTCAATTCATAACAGAGATGTTTAATGCTGACTTGATGTGCTGATGATGATGGTAAATAACTGAAAAAATACAAATAAGGATTTCTGAACTATTTGTAATGATTTACATAATCTCATAAAATTATCCCAATGTTAAGAAACACATATTTTAGAATGACTAGATTACACAGATTAAAGGATTATACCAACATATTTTAGGAATGACTAGATTGAACAAATAATAAAAATAATTCGAAAACTACTCCTGAGAACACTACCGATTCATATCCGAGTAACATTATACACCTGTCCTTACTACGAGTTTGCGTAAAACGAAGTAAATATTCACTAAAGTATTGCAAAATACAATAAACAACAATCATAAACTCGATACTGTAAGAGCTATATGAATTATAAAAGGTATTAACATAGAACAAACCGAGCCGATCTAATAGACTAAACTGGGCGAGTTGTCTCTACAAAAATACTTAACTGACAAATGTAAACAAATGCAACTTATTTCCGACTGATTGTGCTTTTAAACAGAAAATATGCCCTATTTGAATGTTAATTATAGACTTTGAATTGTTTATGACAATCGACTTACTTCATGGGTCGAGCAGGCTTGCAGTTCTGAGTTAATAAAGTTTGCGCGCCATGTGCTTCTAACATGTGTTTCTGCACCGGAAATGTTAAAAATACACTAACAAACAGATTCGTATAACTGACCAAAATGTCCGGAACGTACAAACTAAAATACAATAGGTAAAGGGAGATAACTCTGGCGAAGACAGCATACTCCCCGCCATGATGCCCACAGCATCATTAATAACAAAGAAAAGAAATGGAAAAAATCTATGCACAGTTTTCAATAAGTAATACAAGTTCGGTGATAGGTCGAACGAAACATGTGGTTTGTTTTCCTTGGTCCGTGACACACTTTCCGTCAGTTTTTCGCGCCACGCGGATCTCTGCTTTGCGGACTCGACCATCATTTCCAGGGAATACCCTTGTCACTACACCCAAAGGCCAATGAATTCTAGGGGTCTGACTGTCCCGCATTAAAACCACATCACCTGGTGAGAGATTTCTTTGAACATTTTGCCACTTTCTCCTTTCTTGCAGGTTCTGCAAGTATTCAGAACACCAGCGACGCCAGAACATATCCGCAAGAATCTGTACGCGTTTTCCACTGAGCTCTGTACAGATCTTTCCCGTTCAGCGGCAAATTGATATTTTCTATGCGGTTAGGTTTCTGTGTGAGTAACAATGACGGACTCAGTGGGTAAGGTTCTTCAGGGTCGGAAGAAATTGTAGTGATGGGTCTAGAGTTTATGATC
>NW_027188862.1:0-8384 GCF_041381155.1 Argopecten irradians | reverse complement strand
AATCCCAAATCATGACCCAATATCAGGTAAAATGCACATACACATGCTTTAATCTTAAAGAAGAAGTTTTTATAAAAGATTTTTAGCCTAGGTGAACCCTTTTTGACCTTGAATGAACCTCAAGGTCATTCATCATTTGAATAAACTTGTAGCCCAGCCATCCAAGCATGTGACATAGTCCAATATCAGTACCCTAGTAATGCCTTTGAGGTTATTAAGAAGAAGTCATTTTAAAGATTTTAGCCTTTTTGAACCCTGTGACCTTTAATGAAGTCTCAGGTCCATTCATTTGAACAAACTTGGTAGCCCTTCCATCCCAGCATGCTACACAGGCCCAATATCAGTACCCTAAACCTCTCATTATTTGAGAAGAATGTTGTTTTAAATGGTTATAGCCTATTTGACCCCTGTGACCTTGAATGACGATCAAGGTCAAGGTCATTTATTTGAACAAACTTGGTAGCTCTTCATCCCAGCATCCTACAGGCCAATATCAGGTACCCTGGGCCGTCTGGTTCTTCAGAAGAAGTTGTTTTAAAGATTTTAGCCTTTTGACCCCTGTGACCTTGAATGAAGATCAAGGTCATTCATTTGAACAAACTTGGTAGCCCCTTCATCCCAGCAACCTACAGGCCAATATCAGTACCCTGGGCCTTCTGGTTCTTGAGAAGAAGTCGTTTAAAGATTTTAGCCTATTTGACCCTGTGACCTTGAATGAAGGTCAAGGTCATTTATTTGAACAAACTTGGTAGCCTCTTCATCCAGCATGCTAGAGGCCAAATATCAGTCTCTAGGCCTTCTAAGTTATTCACAAGAAGTCGTTTAAAAGATTTTAGCCTATTTGACCCTGTGACCTTCAATGAAGATCAAGGTCATTTCATTTGAACAAACTTGGTAGCCATCCTTATCAGCAACCTACAGGCCAAATATCAGTACCCTAGGCCTTTGGTTATGAGAAGAAGTCGTTTAAAGATTTTAGCCTATTTGACCCCTGTGACCTTGAATGAAGGTCAAGGTCATTTATTTGAACAAGCCCTCCATCCCAGCATGCAGGCCTAATATCAGGTCCCCCCCCCCCCCCCCCCCCCCCCCCCTCTAGGCCTTCTTAGTTATTCACAAGAAGTTGTTTAAAGGATTTTAGCCTATTTGACCCCTGTGACCTTGAATGAAGGTCAAGGTCATTCATTTGAACAAAATTGGTAGCCCTCAATCCCAGCAACCTACAGGCCAAATATGAGTACCCTGGGCCTTCCAGTTATTAAGAAGAAGTCGTTTGAATGAAAGGTTTACGCACGCCGGACATCGGACGGGTCAGATGACCTAAAAATATTAGGGAATCGTGACCTGGGGATGTAGCGTGTACTTTTCCGACTAACGATTTTTACACGAATCCTCGTAATTCAACTTTCGACATGAAATAAAATTCGCCCATAATCCCATCATATCATATACCATAGTGACCAGTAAGGAATTGTCTTCAATGTAAGCTAAAAAATATATAGATCGGCTGATTTATGTGGTGTTCAGAGCATTTTAAAATTAATTACCCCATTTTCTGAAAATGGGATACAGGGCTAAGTAAACAACCTTTCAGTATTTTTAGTAATTTTTTTTTTTGCGCGCATCGTAAACCTGTGGTAACAGCAAATCATACCCTTTGCCCAAAAGGAAAGAAAATGAAGCTGACAAAATAAAACTAATGTGAATGTCTATAAAATACAAATGTACATTACTATACAATCGGTTGCGTTCCCTGAGCATTAAAAAAACAGAACAAAGATGAAAAAACTTTAGAGTAGCTCAGAAACGGATGCAGTCTATGATCCAGATTCAAACTCGGTAAATAATGTGGCAACAACACGACGAAGATAATCATGTCAATTAAAAAATACACACTTACAATACATGTATATAGTATGGAATAAAATAGAATAGAAATTAGAATAATAGTATAGAATACATATTTTCAATTTTCGTTTTTAACATGTAGCTATATGCATGTAGATTGATTACGTTGCCTGTACATCTACTTCATACTAACGACACATATTGGTGTTAATGGGCTATGAAAATCTTTTCTTGACTTGTGTAACATGCAGTACCAAACTTTTTTTTTGTCCTATCAACGAAAAATAATCACTTGCACACCTTTGTCCTGTCGATGTCATGTGACAAACTGTTTTGTTCTTTCAATGTCAAATTGTGACCGAAAATCACATATATATCCACACGTTTGGCCAGACAATGTCAAATCACATATATTCTAACTTTTTACGTAATAACAAAGAATTTCTATATTATTGCGTTCGGTTGATAACCATATACAACCAGTCTAAACACGCGTGTAACTCGACATCGGCGGGAGAAGGGTAGAAATGTCAACAATCAACGTATGTTCAGATTACCTGCGATTGGAAAATATGTAATTTTATTATGACTATATACCTATAGAGGTACATTACTTATAAACTAAGGATATTTTCTTTTGTTGCATATTATTCAATCGTTTCGCTTAAATTGAAAATTCAAAACAAAAATCACGTTTCCCGTTAACTTACAATTTTTTATTGAAATATTCTGTAAACCAAACATTATAGTTTTAAGCAAATATAAAAAAATCCGGTTGAGAGAAGCGATCCTGCAAAAAGCAACGTAAAACGTACATGGTCAATAACATTATGAGGACACATGTTAAAACATACTGATAGAATGTGCTTAATTCATTGAAGCTACAAAATACTTTTATACAGTGTAATTCTACGATATTTTTCTTCACACAAAGAAAGATAAGAAAATGAATTGTTACATGACTATATTTTCATAATGATAGTTTTAGATGTAAAACTCCTCGGCTTGAGTTATCGTGCTCGGTGTTTTGAAATATGCATATTCCCACCAAAGGAAAATAATTCTAATCTAATACTTTTTAATATGAAACTACAATTCACTTACCTGAAATGACATACCGTGGTCTCAATAATCCATCGAATACAACTGGACTTTGTCTCGGCCACTCTCTTGCCATAACCACGTCAAGAACTTTCTGGCACTTGGTCCGTAAACCCGCTGGGAATTAGTAACCCATATCTAAATCCGGATACTAGTCCACGCTAGCTCATAGCCAGCAATTCTTTCAAAAACCAACATCAATTACTGGTCCAAAGCATAGCCATGACGAAGGTGTCATGTAAAACAAGATGGAAATCAATTGTACACACAAAGTTCTAATGTATCTACCGCAAGCAAAAACCAACTCCATATCATATGGTCATTTCCCATATCAAGTGTTTAAAACACCGAAGTCGAATTTGTTCCATCGTGTTTACTAAAAATAAATAGTAACCTAAATATTCCGTGATTTTGTGTTAGTGCTTTAAAAATAATTGTGGTCCAGATTGGAATCAATATATCTACTTAACGGATGCTCCACCACAGCCGAACAGAGCATAAATGAATATTCATCATTTGAACAATATTTGGTGATTAATCATGTATATATATATAAATAACTATATATATGTCTATTTTAACACAGAAAATAATTTTTAAAAAATAATTCATTTTTGCCTTTCGTGCATGCGCAAATCAGTACTTTCATTTCCATATAAGATAATAGTATCCCACTGAATTTTTTTTCGAGGATGCCATTTAATTATTTTTCATATTTTTTACTTTGAAGTAAAAAGTTGAAGCTCAAAACTGTTCTAATGGTGTGTAATGAGGTGTAAAATAACCAAAACTAATGAAAACTACGAAATCGTCCTGCCTTCTGTTTTTTGATTTTAGTGAAAAAACACCATTTATGTCAGCGGTGGAGCTTCTTTAATGATGTAAAGTCAACAAGTCACAGAGTACTTTGGTAACGACATACCATAGTAAATGACTAAGAAAGCACAAGCCAACAGACAGACAACAGTATACGTACTACTACACCTTCAACAAGGTTAACAGAATGGGCAAGGACTTGTAACCCAATTTATTTGCAATAGGAATTTTACGTTAACAAACAAAAGAAGAATCAAGAAAATAATAACTGAGTAAGAAAACAATCCTATGCTACGATTTAACTGAAACATAATATGTGATTAACGACATGGAATATCATGAGAAAGATCGAATACAATACGTGAAAGAGATGCTCGATATTATCCTGAACTGTCTATGATTCATTGTAAGCAGTGAAAATTGAGAATGGTTTGGAGAAGTTTTCATCACTGTCATATTTATACAGATACAACTGGTGAAGTTAAGGGAATTTTGTGTCGAAATTTTGTCGTAAAAACGGCCATAAATTGTCGATATTACGGAAGTGAACCAGTGTCGATCCAGTGACCTGTGCCCCAGCGAGAGTTAATGATAATAAACAAGTTGAACAAAACGATTGCCCGAGGCTTGTAGAATCCAGCGTTGTTAATTTTGCGATATGGACACGTGTCCGTTTACCATACATACCAATTTATGACTAGTGTTATACTAACATTTTACAAGGAATGTTATACTACATGGCGAATTGAAAATTTCAAATAACAACCAGCACGTAGGAATATAAGAAACCGCGCCATATACACTTTAATACCGATTTATGCATTCCTTAAAGTATCAAAATACTTTGTATATTTGTTTTCAAATATTATGGCAAGAGGAAGTAAGTACAGTGGGTTGCCACTCAGTCAAATTATTTAAGTAAAATGTAAGTGAGTAAATCACATTGTGGGAGACTTAAAAAAGCAAACGCCTAATCATACCAGTCCCTACATAACATATATAAGGATGCATGGCGTGTTAAATTTTTTAGTATCACGATAACTATAAAACAAACGAGCAGGTAACAAATGTGGAAACGGACTTTATGTTATACTTCATATCAACTGAGCTTTGATGTATTCAAGTAGAAATTGAGATGGAACCCTTCATTCAGATCAATCTGGATTTAAGATCAGATCGAATTTTGAAGATAATTTTTAAGTATATATCGTTTTGAACGTTATGCCAAATTCTAACAAAGACTGAGAACAGATAAACAACGGGCAACCAGTCCGGCGCAGCCCATTCATTTGTGGCAGAAATCGTTCTTTAAAAATATTTTTGGTTTGCTTAGGAGGCCCCCCCCCTTTTAAAAAAAGGGGGAACTAAAACCAGAAGACGATTCTCACTTGTACCTACGACAGATTAACGCATTTACCCATGGAAAATGTAAACAAAACAAGCACAATCAATGAGGATTAATCATATAATAATACACGATGGTGATTATAGTAACCTCTTTAAGAGTACGAGTAAATGTTATCCCATTCGCATCACACCAAAAATCTCTGAATAGACCATTGTATTGTGGTAATGTCAGCCATTTTGAACCCTTTGAACCGTCGCCCGAGTCAGTCAATGCCAATTTTTGATTTTAAACACAAATTTGAATTCAATGATGGATACGTATACACACTACAAGAAAATATTAATATATAATACGAGTAAGAGTGAAACAAATAACCAGACTAAAAAAGTGTATAGGTAACACTTTTCATGTATTACATGGCAAAACGTGCATTTTCTTACTTCCTCATCAACGATGACATGACACCTGTAATTAGAACTTATAATGCTGCCTGACAATAAATGACGGTGTCATCGTATATTAAAATAGAAAATTAAGAGTAAAAGAAAATGTTAGATATGAGAGATACACATGGTGATACATAAGAAACGTATAAATTTTAAATGAAAGAGAACCGGGAAGAAAATTAAGATTAAATATCATCTGTTGGAAATCTGTCATACAATCGGATCCTATTCTTTCATTCATTCTCTTTTGTACAAAAATGCCTGCTGTACGCTTTAAACAAACCCCCCCTCCAGACCCCCCCCTGTCAAAAAACCAACTACACTAAAGACAAGAAGACACCAATAAAGAAAATCACAGTCACAGTCTCCCTCCAAAACACGCACCTTTGCACAACCATACACGCCAAACATACCGAATTACATGGGAGGCCGTCCCATTACATGACCATTAGCTGTTAATAGGACCTTAATAAATCAAAACAAACAAACAAACCAAAATAAGCAATACACGTAGCAATATTAATCCTCAATTGCTTAGTGTAAACTAAAGAAAAAAGACAATCTAGTGAGATCAATTATGGGGGATGATTTCAAAAAAGTTCAACTTCTGATTGAAGATTCTCTAATTGGAAAGACAATGACACACATGACCCAAGTGTATTTTATAGCTGCGCGTTTGTTCTATACCCTCGGGCAGTTTTAATAAAATGTTGTGGAATGTGTAATTTACTGTACCAGGGCACCTTGAAATCTGTGAATATGCACACGACCATCATAGTTCAGTTACCTTCACAATAAGGAATTTTTTTGGAACCGATGAAAGCTCACGACTTTCCTGAATAAATTTCCTGAAGAAACTCTTATAAATATGAAGACGAAGACTTTTCAGCAAACCAATCACAATCTTCACTCAACACCATATTCTATCCGACGTTTAAGAGTAAGTGTGTCTATTTTTGCTTTGATGATAACTGAGACATCATTGTGTTTCACACACAAGAGGCTTTAGTATTAAGTTTTCTTTGTAAAATACATTTTGGTAAGCGTGAGCATCTTGTTACGGTGTGGATTTAATCATAAAGAGAAATTATATAATCGGAATTCAGGGTCTCCTAAAATGTACATACCTAATATCACGCTATTTTCAGTTTGGTTTGGTAGTGATCATGGCTGTAAATTGTAAGGTCCTATAACATGTTCTTGCTGACGGGAATCATCTTCATGTACAATTTGGTTAATTTTTGATTGAATTTAATCAAGTTTATGTAGAGGTTCTGTGTGTTCTGAGAAAAGTGTCGGAAACCATCTTTCCGGCGAAGGAAAAATTAATAATAATAATAACCCGAAGCAAAAATAATATGCCTCTTTGGGCCACTTTGTTTATGTTGGGGGGGGTTGACATAATTATGTATTTTTTCGTTTTTCCATTATGATATATTTAAAAATCTGTTTCCAGCCTTCTCCATTTACCCGCCACCATGATATAAAAGTACTGTTCCTCCACTAGTCCTGCCTCGTGCCGGTGCTTTAATGTCATTATTATAGGTAAGTAATCACTTTGATATTAATGCAAAACGTTGGTCCCAATATATACATAACATAGCGTTACAGCAAACTGTAATCCAAATATCAAAATTAGTCAACTTCTCGGACTCGTCGGCGGCGCTCAATACACAAGTAAGTCACGTATGATCAAACATTAGAATGCAAATAAAAACTGACTGATAACCATGTATCGTATAAAAATAATAATAAAAAACCCATTATCGTCAAAAAAATGTTATCTTATGATGTTAGTTGTCTTGGTTTAGAAGCACTTTTAATAGATGATATGAGTGATGTTCCCTATTGGAGCCAGGGTTTTTATATTCAGGAACCAGGAGCCCCCTTTTTTTCCAAAGGCAAAATTCCATGGCAAAACATGAGGGCAATAAAAAGCAAATATAAAGATAATAGAATTAAGGTCGCTCTATTTTGCAACGCTCCCAAAATAAATACGTGATTATATTGTAAACCTCCTATGATATATTAGTATAGTGGGTATCCAATCAACCTTAGCTAATTTTAATAACTAGTTCAGCATATTCGATAATCAGATAAATTCCCATTTCCTATTCAACCTGGAGAGCTCATTTGTAAACTAAGGAAACGTGAAGCAGATATTTAATACTCGAGATAATTCGGTCCAATCATGAATACAGGGCCTAGATAAGGCCACCTTCAATGCCGGGGCAGCGGCGTCGGAGACTACGGACTCGTGGAATTATGCGAGTACTTGGATGCCGGAAGCAGCTTTATGAACCCGAGTTCCGTAAAACGTTGGGATATTGAAATACCTTAAAAAGCCCAGTAAAACAATTTGTTTTTCTATAACAATAATGTGACATACTAGAAAAGTATCGTGTTTAAAAGTGCCCCTCAATGAAAATATATCAGCATGTTAATCATCAATTGAAAAAAAAAATAAATATATTCTGAATAAATAAGATAAGATATCGTTTAAAATAGTCCGAATCGCAATGTAAGGTTTTTAATTATTTTTATTTCCATATAGAAAAAAGACTAAACGCTAATCTGCTCAATTATTAAAGTGGAATACTTTCGTCATTGTCGATGCAACTAAATCATGCTGTTATTCTATCATCTTCTATCATGCCGAGATTCCTTTTCACAAGTCCGGAATAAAACAATAAAATATTTGCAAAAAATAATATTTTTTGTTTTGATTATATAGCCATGTACACGGACATTCACTCACAGAGGGAGAAATGTATAGTTGTATACAATCTAGTAGGATTTTGTCAAATGACCTTACTTGAAGTGAC
>NW_027188861.1:0-8433 GCF_041381155.1 Argopecten irradians | reverse complement strand
ATTGAAAAGTGAATCGTTGAATTGTTTAAAACACCAATTTGAGAAATAAAAATAAACTGTTGAATGCATTTATTCTCTATTTCAAAGAAACATTTGATAATAATTCCAGAAGAAACAATATACAAATGTACTTGATTATGATTCCCATGTACAAATATTCAAAATTAATGGTAGCAATTATTTCTTCAAGTATCAAGTTAGACGATCTACAGATATTAGAAGAAATAATGTGGTAAAATATAGGTCTCAGACACTACTTCACAGAGTTATTGTGAAGATACTAACCTATAGTAATGTTATGACAGCTATGATAGTGACCTTGAACTCTTGTGACCCTAAATAGATGGTGACCTTGAACCCTGCTGACCATGACCTACCTATCTGAAGTATCCCACAATTAGTGACCTTGGAATCATGATGTTTTGGGAAATTTGTGTCCCAGTTGATGTAACCGTAGGTAACCATGGTACCGTTAATCCACTGGTATTGATTGGAAGAGTTTACATCTGTAATGATCAACAACAAAATGTGTCAGAGCAACAGGCTCGAAAAACATTATCATGTACATTGTAAATTTTGTATGTTGACACAAAAACATTCTAGGGGAGAGATTAATACAATATAACTACCTCTGAGATGGATTCTAAAGAAACTATAGTCACAAAAGAGTTAACATTGCTAGATAATTAAAACTAAATGAAAACTAAGTCAGCAAAAAGGAAATATTTACTACATATTATAAGGTAACAGACGACTAACCTGAAAAGCCGAGCCACATCCTCTGTATCTGTAGGTTACTGATGGAAGTTCGGATAAAATTCTCTTCATCATCACTGTAACATATAAATGTGACAGTTAATCTAAGTGATGGTGATTTACCTATAAATATTACAGTCAATCTAAGTGATGGTGATTTACCTATAAATGTTACAGTCAATCCAAGTGATGGTGATTTACCTATAAATGTTACAGTCAATCCAAGTGATGGTGATTTACCTATAAATGTTACAGTCAATCCAAGTGATGGTGATTTACCTATAAATGTTACAGTCAATCCAAGTGATGGTGATTTACCTATAAATATTACAGTCAATCCAAGTGATGGTGATTTACCTATAAATGTTACAGTCAATCCAAGTGATGGTGATTTACCTATAAATGTTACAGTCAATCCAAGTGATGGTGATTTACCTGTAAATGTTACAGTCAATCCAAGTGATGGTGATTTACCTATAAATGTTACAGTCAATCCAAGTGATGGTGATTTACCTATAAATATTACAGTCAATCTAAGTGTTGGTGATTTATCTGTAAATGTTACAGTCAATCCAAGTGATGGTGATTTACCTATAAATGTTACTGTCAATCTAAGTGATGGTGATTTACCTATAAATGTTACAGTCAATCCAAGTGATGGTGATTTACCTATAAATGTTACAGTCAATCTAAGTGATGGTGATTTACCTATAAATATTACAGTCAATCCAAGTGATGGTGATTTACCTATAAATGTTACAGTCAATCCAAGTGATGGTGATTTACCTATAAATATTACAGTCAATCCAAGTGATGGTGATTTACCTATAAATGTTACAGTCAATCCAAGTGATGGTGATTTACCTATAAATGTTACAGTCAATCCAAGTGATGGTGATTTACCTATAAATATTACAGTCAATCCAAGTGATGGTGATTTACCTATAAATGTTACAGTCAATCCAAGTGATGGTGATTTACCTATAAATGTTACAGTCAATCCAAGTGATGGTGATTTACCTATAAATGTTACAGTCAATCTAAGTGATGGTGATTTACCTATAAATGTTACAGTCAATCCAAGTGATGGTGATTTACCTATAAATATTACAGTCAATCCAAGTGATGGTGATTTACCTATAAATGTTACAGTCAATCCAAGTGATGGTGATTTACCTATAAATATTACAGTCAATCTAAGTGATGGTGATTTACCTATAAATATTACAGTCAATCCAAGTGATGGTGATTTACCTATAAATATTACAGTCAATCCAAGTGATGGTGATTTACCTATAAATGTTACAGTCAATCTAAGTGATGGTGATTTACCTATAAATGTTACAGTCAATCCAAGTGATGGTGATTTACCTATAAATGTTACAGTCAATCCAAGTGATGGTGACCTTTAAATGTTACAGTCAATCCAAGTGAAGGTGATTTACCTATAAATGTTACAGTCAATCCAAGTGATGGTGATTTACCTATAAATATTACAGTCAATCCAAGTGATGGTGATTTACCTATAAATGTTACAGTCAATCTAAGTGATGGTGATTTACCTATAAATATTACAGTCAATCTAAGTGATGGTGATTTACCTATAAATATTACAGTCAATCTAAGTGATGGTGATTTACCTATAAATATTACAGTCAATCTAAGTGATGGTGATTTACCTATAAATGTTACAGTCAATCTAAGTGATGGTGATTTACCTATAAATATTACAGTCAATCTAAGTGATGGTGATTTACCTATAAATGTTACAGTCAATCTAAGTGATGGTGATTTACCTATAAATATTACAGTCAATCTAAGTGATGGTGATTTACCTATAAATGTTACAGTCAATCCAAGTGATGGTGATTTACCTGTAAATGTTACAGTCAATCCAAGTGATGGTGATTTACCTATAAATATTACAGTCAATCTAAGTGATGGTGATTTACCTATAAATATTACAGTCAATCTAAGTGATGGTGATTTACCTATAAATATTACAGTCAATCTAAGTGATGGTGATTTACCTATAAATGTTACAGTCAATCTAAGTGATGGTGATTTACCTATAAATATTACAGTCAATCTAAGTGATGGTGATTTACCTATAAATGTTACAGTCAATCCAAGTGATGGTGATTTACCTATAAATGTTACATGTCAATCCAAGTGATGGTGATTTACCTATAAATGTTACAGTCAATCCAAGTGATGGTGATTAACCTATACATATTACAGTCAATCTAAGTGATGGTGAATTACCTGTAAATAGTCCAGGTGCCAACCAGAAAACCCAAAAATATAGTTCGCATAAAATGTTTTTGCTAATTATGTTGCAGTAGGATATGCTTAATCATAATCCGAATGATGCCACCTCGGCATCTTTGGGGAATTGAAAATATTCAAGATGGCCGCCATGAACGCTCTCAAAAACAGTATTGATCAAATAAAATGAGTTTAACTGTAACGTAATTGCAAAAGATAAGTTTCCGTTCTTAATTTTGCAAGACAGATACATATTCTTTGATAAAAAATAAAATCCAATAAAAACTAATTTTCAAAATCAGTTATTTTACGTCATTATTTTGTCGAAAAATGAACAATATTACTTATATTGCGTAACGTTAAACAGAATATCATATTTGAGGACGATCATTCGGGAAAAATATTTACTACATCACACAAACTGTTTACGAATGTCCTGCAGGTAGAACATCAGAAGTGTACCTGAGCATGATCGTAAAAGGCGACTAAATTTAGGATATCTTTTTTTTTATCCTGCGTTAAGGAATAGTAGCCAGAGCTTCCCCACAAGGGCGAGCGCTCAACTGCACAAAGTGAGGTGATGTCAAGAGAGACGTAAAGAAGAAAAAAAGCAGTTAGGAAGATGTGAAAAAAATGTCCTAAATTTTGTCGCGTTTTAAGATATCATGCAATAGAAGGCAGACGGTACAATTATTATGCCCTACCTACAGGCCAAAAACAACGGTGCGGCGGCCGGAATTACAACAATCAAGATTTACGAACAATGTAAACTAATATTAGCATATAGGAAGCATACAAGCATCATATCAATATTCTTTGAGATAAATTAGTTAAGTACTTCCTTCTAAAACAGCTAGACATACAATTAATACCAATTTAAATGCTAAAAGGGATTACATCTATTGCAATTTGACACATGTTTATGTTTATGCAATATCAAATAATTTGCTTTCATACAATAGACTTTATTAGTCTTACAAATTGCCTATTAGATTGGGTTTTCTATTTTAAAAAAGTGTCAAGTGACTAAGTCACTGAAACTTGTTGTAATATGATTTAAAGGCCAAGAGAAGTCATTGATAATGCATTTATGAATTTACTATACTTCCAGCAAAAAATTGACATGATCATTTTATAACATTTTATAAAACCAAGCCCTTTGTTTTAAACACTAGTTAATACTGTTTTGGTAGTGACAAAACGTTTTAATAATCCCGAATAACAGAAATAAGGACAACTATCTTGTCTTATAACCCAACCCTAAACACTTATTTAGATTAATGTTAATTAAGGATAAACTTGAAAAGATGTTATGAAGATATAACACAAAAATCTGAGTGTACTTTAAATAGCCGCGAAGCTGTTTACTATGAGAGTACACTCAGGTTTTTGTGTTATATCTCCATAATAAAACAACTCTATTCAAAGTAATCCTAATAATTCGATTTACTAAAGATAATCTCTTCCATATTCAAAATTTATTTTGGGACTCTTTTGGCTATCAAATCATTACTCCGTCATCTCAGCCAATCAGAAGCAACGTTACAAACGGCGACGCCATTGTTTTCATTTATAGGGCTGGTAAAGTAAATTGTAAGCCAATGAAAATGCTCGTAACAAGCAAAATTGAATTGAATTATTTAAGAATAAATTGATACCCACATCCATTTACATACAATAATATGAAGACTAGCGTGTATGATGCATTTACCTAGATAAAGATCTGTTTCCTCTCTTCATGATCCTGGCTGTTAATAGGACGTTAAACTAATACCCCAAACTCAATATGGTAAATGTTATTAAATTGCATGGGATACCAAAAAGCCCCCACCCCCGTCACATTATACTGACATTGGACAAACCAGTCCTTTTACTCCCTTTATCAAAAAGATGTTCAATTCATTAAATCAAACATTTTTTTAAATGTTAAAAAAACGATTTTTGAGTAATGCAATCAAACATCCCACAGAAAGATTTTTCATGTTCATTATATTGGAATGTTGTCATTTTGGACTCCAATATCAAATTAACTAAAACTTGTTTTCTAATGTTGTTACATTAAATACATGTATAACCAATAGATTACACAAAACCAGAATAAAAATATAAATATCATAAACCATTAAGAACAACAAATTCAATTTGGTCTTCGAAAAATATCAAAATTAACATATAATAAGTATAACATTTTTATCTGGTAACTATTTTGGAAATGAATGTATCAGTAAACATTCTCCTTTACAGTTGCTATATCTTTCTACTGATATCGTTGTCAAATATATTGAAGATTGTAAATCATATGTTTTAGTGACATTTTGATGCTTCAATGTTTTATCGCCACATAACATCTTTGTGCATCTCAATTATATTCAAACTGGTTACGAAACAAAGGTATCCATTCTATATTAAATAATAATTGAAAATCTGTCTTGAAAGTTTGTCCAGTTGCTCTATGTGTAGGGGATAATAATTGTACCTGCTATCTCTTCATTATCGTAAAAGGCGACTAAATTTTGGTATCTTTTCTTTTTCTTCCCAACATCGCTGCCTAACTTTTGTTAGAGTTGAACTCTCGCCCATTTGGGGAATACATCCCCTGGCCGAGCCTCACATTACTCTAAAATGTCGCAGTCTCTGGTCAGCACAAAGGGAATGGGGACGACTGTTTGCCCGTTGTCATTTTAATGTGACCGGGTGGGTTGTGATTAATAGATTCTTTCTCTACCTAGAGGGTGTGACAACGAAAGCACAACACGAGGGGTAATTCATGAACGTCTACCCCGAGGATTGCCTCACTAATACATATATAAGGAGACACAACACCAATATACCGCAGCCTCCCAAGGCATTCGGAGCACAAGCAACACATCGTATAGTAGAAGCCGTCCTGAAATGGCTTTAGCTGTTAATAGGGACGTTTTCAATTTTCTAATCACGTTTGTCCATTAAACGATTCAGCTTAATTTCTCTATCAATATGGTATATCTTGGTAGACTTTTTGCTTGATTCTGAACTGTTTCATACATATTGAAGCATACAAAACATCGTTATTACATGTTATACGTTCAAATATTTAGGCAATACACTTTGTTTATATTTAAATAAAAAGTTATTCTTGTTTTTATAATAGATAAATTCAATTTCAAGAAGTGTGTATTTTCATTTTATGATAAGAATGTATTGCATAATAAACTAGTTTGTTTGTTGTCTTTTTATTATTATTAAAGTAACGTCCTGTTAACAGGCAGGGTCAAGTTGAGACGTCCTCTCATGTATGCGCTGTGTTGCGTTAGGGACGAGTGCTCAACCGAAAGCCCAAAGTGAGGCGTTGTCAAGGGAGACGTGAGGAGTCGGACGTCAGTTAGGAAGAAGATAAAAGATAAGATCATACATTTAGTCGCCTTTTACGAGTATGAAATGCAACAATGGTACAATATTAACACCCTACCTGCAGTACAAATTAACAATGTACGACTGAATATGTCATCTTACCAATGATTATAATAAGATTAGTTATATTGCTATGTAAATATCAAAGTACTGAAAGTACTAAATGGCTCGGTCTTGATGATAGGAGGAATATATTTCTAAGGTCAATACTACTGTAGTTTTGTACAATAAGAAATATATTTGGCTGGTGTTCCTTCCAGTTTGGACTTTTGAGGATTCCTTGGACACCAAGGTGTAAAATAAGAGACACATACTAAAATCTTTGAAGCCCATTCTAATATTTCCTATGATGTTATATGTCAATTGATTTTATAAACACCTTTAGCATTTTCCTTGTTAATTTGATGTTAATGAAAATATCCATTCTTAATGACTATATATAGCTATTGCCATCAAGTTCCTAGGGACCACAGTATCAGTTAACAAGTATTTTTTGCAGCAGAGAAAGACAAGAGGGCATACTTTTCTTTGCCAAAATGTCTTAAATATAGAATATGTCTGTCCTCTAGAAGACTTATCAATATCACCATGTGATTTTTGAATAAATTGGTCAATTGGTCTACTTTTAACAAGTTTTGTAATTATTCTTTTGTAAAACAGCAAGTTGATTGATATACATTGTATCCGAACTTCAATTCAAACCGGATAACTTGTTAGCTCACCATAGACCATGAAATTGTTTGTACACTTTCTTAACTTCAGGATTGTTTTACAAAATTACAAATGAATTTTTCTACATTTTTTATTTTCAAATCCCCATACCTCTGATGAGTATAATAAAACTGTCATTACAAGTGAATCAAATATTTTCAGTTTAAGATGAACAGGAAGAGATACATTCCTTTATTTCTTATAAATAGCAAACACCGATTTAATTGTTTGTTCAGCAGGTTTTTTCCCTTTCTTTAAAAATGCTACCATTAACATTATTTTCTGTACCTAGATATGTAAACAATTTTTATAAATCTAATTCTGTATTCCATAACATCAACTGGTGTTGTTGTACCGATTTACGTCTTGAGAATATCACAATTTTTATCTTTCTGATATTAAGTTCTAATTTCCATGTTATGCAATATTGTTAAAATTCATCTAACATTTGTTGTAGACCATCAGATATTTCTGATATCATAACAGTGTTTTTGGCAAATAATATGATAAAAAGTTTGGGATACATTCCAATATCATATACCGTAAAAACTGGTATAATTTGCGCAGGTACTTTTTAGGGCTGAAAATGCTTAAAAAATCTACTATCAATATATTTTGAGCATTAAAAAAATGGGGAAAAACAATGTCCAGGGAGTCCCAAAAACCGTTGTATGAAGGCGACAATTTCAATGCAAAATATTCCCCATAAATGCTTGACAACTTGCACAAAAGTGTTGTATCTAGAAGAAATAACATATGAAAACCGCATTGTGTTTGTTTTCTTTTATTGGCGACCGTAACCTGAAACTGAAATATCTAGCAGATGTCCAAAACATGGGCGGTCTGGTTCGCCGTACTCCGTGCACATGTCAATGTTTTGAGATATTACACATGAATAGTAATCAAGAATATTTGAAAAGAGTAGAATATATTTACTTAAATTGGCACAATAAGTAATTAGTGTGTTTGAGATCATTAACAATCAACAGCAATCAGCTAGCGGATACGTAGTTTAGCTTGCAACAATCACAGTGTGCATAATTTGTCAAGATTTGTAAGACAAAATATTCTTTTCCACCACGTAAGATTCTAAGTCATAAAGGTAGATTGAAAATAGGATTGTTTGTTTGATTAATTGATGTCCTACTAACAGCTATGGTCATGTAAGGACGGCCTCCCATGTATGCGGTGTGTTGCGTGTATGTCGTGCGAGGTGCGTGTTTTGAAAGACTGCTATATCACTGAAGCATGCCGCCGAAGGCACCAGGCAACACATCCCACCCGGTCACATTATACTGACAACGAGCA
>NW_027188860.1:0-8473 GCF_041381155.1 Argopecten irradians | reverse complement strand
TCTCAACATATGCGAAATGTGGAAATGTGAGCCTTGGCAAGGATAGAGCATTTGAATTGTACCTGCTGCCCTATTGCATGATCGTAAAAGGCGACTAAATTTCAGTATGTTAATCTTTTCTCTTCTTCCTAAACTGACTTTATCCCATCCAAACTGCCTCCCTTTGGCACCACCCCACTTTAGGCCTTGAGTTGAGGCATATTTCGCCTCTGTGAGGAGGGCTCTCGGTTTCCTGTCCCCTGGCCGAGATACAACCACAGTCTTTAAAAGTGGGTAGTTCCTGACTCCTGCATGTAGCGCTCAGCATACAGGGAGTGGGACGACTGATTTGCCCATTGTCAGTCTTAATGTGACCGAGTCTTCGGCGACATGCTTCAGTGATATAGCACATAAACACGCATAGCAAGGGAGGCCGCACATGCCATACATGGGAGGCCGTCCTAGACAAGAAGCATGCCATAGCAACCCACTGTTACCTGGGAATACATGGATGTTAATTAATCAAACAAACAAACGATAAAAGGGCAACAGTTTCCAGTTTACAAGAAGCCACAACGTGAATATTTTTTACCGCAGTTTTCCCAAAACACGCACTTCGCAAAACATAACACGCAACACACCGTATACCTGGGAGGCCGTCCTTACATGACCATAGCTGTTAATAGGACGTTAATTAATCAAACAAACAAACAAAGTCAACATATGAAGACATGAACAACAGCTCAGCTACTTTTGAAAGCACAGCGTAGTTTTCCTTATCATAGTTTGCTTGTTTGTTTGTTCGGTTAATTATTTGATTAGTTTATTTTCCAATCATGGAGCAGGGTCCCTAAAATTCAATCAAGGGACATCATTACACAGTAGGTTATATGTAACATGATAGTGATGGCTCAAAAACAATGTCCTTTGACAAACCTGCTTATATCATTAATGCCTCACTTAAACACAAAGCTATTATCAGTTTAAGTTACAAATATAAAGTACAGTGGAATACATTAACCGTATTCCGCTGTAATTAAATATTTTTTGCTTATTAATGATCCAAAATGTCCGTTGTGGACGAAATATTTTAAACACTTTGCTGTGAGTGGAGACAACTGGTACGTCCGTTGTCAGTATTAATGTGACGGATGGGGTGTGTTGCTTGGTGTCTTCGGCGCATGCTTCAGTGATATAGCACCTATAAAAAGGGCAAACAGTTCCACTATACAAGAAGACACAACATGAATATACCGCAGTCTCCCAAAAAACGCATCCCGCACAACATACACGCAACGCACCGCACACATGGGAGGCCGTCCTTACATGACCATAGCTGTTAATAGGACGTTAATTAATCAAACAAACAAAACAAACAAACAAAAAGTACTCCTAACACAATTTGTAAAATATTGTTAATTCCATGGCATGGTGGCAAAAGGAGGCACTTATAAGAGGGGGGCATTAATTACGTACATACATATATTACAGATTACTGCCTTGCATAATTTTGACCTAATAAATTGACGTTTTCCAAGCATGTAAATTTATCAATACTGACTTATAAATCGAATAGTTTACTGAACAAATTCTGGATAATTTTAAAATAAGTGTTTTATGGATTTATTTTCGCCCAAAAAATATATACGACAGTCGTGTTGGTTTTACGATTGCGCGTAGTGCGCATTCGCAAATCGACCGATATCCATCGCCTTTAAATTTAACTACCTGATATGTAATTAATATTATTTAAGAGTGATATGAAAACTGGCTCTTTGTATATGGAAATGAAATACTGCTTTAGGTTTGGAAATATATTAATGAAGGCATGCATGATCTTCATTTTTGGTCTCATTTATGATCTTTTGTATCATAAGAAAATAGCACACAATAACTTCCGTTTTGGAATATAAGCTATCGGAAGGTATTGTTGAAATCACAACACATTTGATGTTGTAAGCGGAAGTATTTCAACCATCTATCGACATCAGCTCTTGCCTACTCCCAACCATTTCATCATACCATTCTTTGATTTTTCTGAGGCCGACGTCCTCGAGGAGAGGATGCTGCTTGGGGTTTCGAGTTCAGGGCTATTGGCCACCCGCAAAAACAGCCAGTTTTTCTGGCTGTCTTCAAAACTCTACCATTATAAACGCTCTAACATAATGTCCTGCAGAAACTACAGAATAAATGATACACTTAAGCAAAGCCAAATTGGCATCCTGGCGTATACCACAAACAAAACGATCTCTGATAGTGACTTGAAGAGTGTTTCTAAAGTTACAATGGACTGAAAGTTTGGGTAACTCTGCTACATAGTTCATGACATCTTCCCAGGCGCACTGTTCACGTTTGTGGGAAAACGGAATTCTCTTTGCTATCTCAGGATGGTTTGGGGTTTAAATGTCTATCTAGCAGGGCTATAAGGGGAATCGTATCCTTATCTATCTGCTGGTTTCACAGGGAGCCAGTAGATTTTTGGTAAACAGTATGTTTTTTGGACCAATCATACTAAGAAATGAGGCCACTTTGACTTCAGACTTGACACCGTGAGCCGATACGCCGCAATAAAAACATGTAAATTCGTTCAGCGAAGGATTCCTAAACTTTCAAAAACGTTTCATCGAAATACTGACCTTGCCAACGCCGTCCATTAGCCATAGTGTGTTGTAGGTTCGTTTCTACACTCGTTCCATATATGTTTTTTTTAAAACAATACCAGACTCTTCACTAAAATGTCTTTTAACTATATTTAATCAAGTTTACTCTTCTGGCAAAATTCCCGAAGTCTTGGAAGGAATCTACTATTATTACCCCTTCCGAATCCCCGGGAAAGATGCTACTGATGCCAATAACTATCGTCCTATTTCATTGACGAGTTGTATTTGTAAAACTCTAGAACGTAATGATAAATACCAGATTAGTTTGGTTTCCATGGAATCACAACAATATTTTAAGTCCTTTGCAAAGCGGCTTTAGAAACCGCAGGGGAAACGGTAGACCACTTAGTTAGACTAGAGAAACATTTATACCAGAAGCATTTGCCAAGAAAGAACATCTTGTGGACGTATTCTTTGACCTTGAAAAGGCTCATACGACACAATCTTGGCAATAATTATGGAATCATGAACGATCTCCATGGATATTGGTATACGAGGTAATTTGCCAAAAGTTTATATCAAATATTTTATATCTGACAGGCATTTCAAAGTTCGAACGGGTTCAACTTATTCAGAAACAGAAACACAGGAGATATGGCGTTCCTCAGGGTGGTATCTTGTCCGTCACACTTTTTGGACTAAAATTAACAGCATAACCAAATGTCTTGGCCAAACGGAAGGATCTATGGATCGGCTATCTTACACCTGTGAAGAGTCTTCCATGTGGAAGCTAATGAGCCCATCTCTAGACGATCGACGAAAGAAATTATCCTTACAGTATGCTGCTCAACTGAAATCCAACCCCAAAAATCCTGCATTTAACCTTTTATTCAATCCACAACATCACAGAAATATTTACACAAAATCAAAAGCTCATACCAACATTTGGCATCAGAATTTCAAAATTGTTGCTGGAACTTAATATAACTTTCGACACCATTGACGAGTACACCGTATCGGATGTACCACCATGGCTCATTCAAACACCTGATATCAATTTATCTCTACATGAGAGGGCAAAATCCAGTGCATTACCTGAAGAACACAAATCCTCCTTTCGGGAGTGCATTGGGGCTTTCCCTGACCATGTTCAGATCTACACTGACGGATCAAAAGATGGTGATAAAGTTGCGGCAGCATGCTGTACATCTAATCACTGCTCCTCTATCCGACTCCCCGGATATTGCCTCCATTTTCTCTGCGGAAGCATGTGCTATCGGTCTGGCGCTTGACCATATCGAAGAACACCGCATTGAAAAGGCAATCATCTGTTCAGACTCTCTTTCGGTTTATTCAGGCTTTGAAATCAAGAAGCCCTAGAAATACTCTAATCCAAAATCTTTTAATCCGAACATTTCGATTATCTTCTAAAACTCAAATTACTTATCTCTGGATTCCCAGTCATGTGGGTATAAAGGGGAATGAACAGGCTGATAGAGCAGCTAAGACTGCTCTTCGCCTAGCACAAACAGATTTGAAACTACCATATACCGACATCAAACCTTCAATTCAATCAGCCATCAAACACCATTGGCAACAAAGGTGGTCTACCGAAACAAACAATAAACTGTTTAAAATTCAACCTACACTTAATCCTAAACTGTCCAGTCGGAGAGACCGCAGAGAGGAAGTTGTTCTCTCTCGGCTCCGAACTGGACACACATATTTTACACATTCCTATTTATTGAGAGGGGAGGATCCTCCTACATGCCATGCATGTGATTCTCCTCTCACAGTGGAGCATATTTTATTGCATTGTATTGATTTTACGAGATAAATACTACGATGTCTCCGACATGTACACTTTGTTTCATGCCGTGAGACATAATCGTATTTTTAATTATCTCAAAGAGATCGGTATTTTAGATAAAATATGAACGTTTTCTCATCATACATCGTATCAACTCAACGTTTCATCGTTTCATCAACATTGTGCATGAGTTTTCTCATGTGTTTTAGCCAAATTTATTTTATCCCATGCAAACCTTTTTTTTTATCAAATTAACGTTTACAATCTGTGTTTTAGTCCTTACTTGCTTTTTCTTACCCTGAACTTTTATCCTGATATTAATGCATGACTTGTAGTTAGGCCCTAAATGACCCTAGTTGTCGATGGGCCGTAAAACTCAAACAAACAAACAAACAAAAAATTCTACATCGTCGCCAATTTATGTTGTTTACTCATGGGTATTTATTACATGGATCCGAGATGGATATTTATCAGCCTCACATGTTATGCCATAACAAATACGTGGTGTCCATTTTGTCAAAATACTTTTATTCATACACAAGTTATTTTCAATAGTAATTCTGTAAGAAAATACATAGCAGGACATTAAATTTAAATACTAAATCGTTACCAACCTAAACACAGTTTTCAGTAACAGTAAAAGCATGGAAACCACATCTTTGACTATGCACATTCTTTTTAAGCACATGTGTAAATATTGTGGAAAGATTTTCTGCAAGTGCGTAATATGCTTCTATGCAAGTGCATTAAAATGTTCAACAAATTGTACACATTACCTTCAAAACATACGCAATTTCTACATACAGAAAGATAAAAAAGAAAATACAAAAGATCATCTTTCATTTTCTGGTTTTATTCATGTAATGGCTTCTGGGTTTACTCATGCACGATGGCTTAAGGATGTCGGCCAGTTTTCGATTAATGAGAGACACTCTTATGTTAAACTCTTCATGAATAATATCTGAAAAATATATTATAAAAGAAATGCAATGAGTAATCAATTTAAACAGATTTTGAGAAAATCTGGTTAATACTATAATTTATGACTTGATTTAATTCATTCTGTACTCATACTACCATATTACAACCCAATTGTAAATCACTTATTTTTAAAATTTCTCCCTGAGAATAGAATGCACAACTCTAGACCAAGGAAATTCTAGATAATATGAAATTTGATAACGATTCCTTCAGATCTGTCTATGTCGACAGTAAACAGAGTCCTTCAGTACTCAGTTTACTGTCAGAGACCATAGCTGTTAATAGGACGTTAATAAATCAAACAAACATACACAAAGAAATTTTGAGTACGTCATGAAGTATTTACTTACCAGACAACACTTCTTTCCTTAATTTATCGATTCCAGTTTTGTTACCAAACCCGGTCGCAGACTTGCCCTCGATTTCATCTGGGCGGAACATGAATCAAAGCAACAGTTTTTGTATTTCAGTTGTTCTTGAAAATAAGTATTGCATTCAAAATTGAAGTTTAAAGATTTTGATTAGTATATATATAACCAATCATTGTTCAAGTTACATATTATAACTTATAATAACACCTCCTACAAGGGATCCGCGATACTCCTCAATACTCCAAGGGTTCCGATCATTATACCCCTGGACTATCTCATCATGTGTAAGCTGTGTGATTATTGTCTTCATTTCTTGTATGGTGTTGTGGAGTTGTATGGAGTGTTGGCAACAGTTGTTGAAAGGCATGTGTGGTTTCCATGCAGGCATGTTGAGTTCAGAGTCAACTGATGGTCCATATAGTAAAGTTCTGTGGTGTTAACTCTTCATAATATGGAAATGGATTGTAAGTAGAGGTTGAAAAAAAAAAAGACTGTGGATGTAAATTTAAATAACGGTTAAAATTGTTTGGTGAAAGGGAAGAATAAGGTTCTTGGTTGTAATTAGAAACAGAACTAGTAACATCGTACTCCCTGCTGGTAGGACGTAAGAATTGTACCTCCTGCCCTATTGCATGATCGTAAAAAGGCGACTAATTTAGGATATTATTGTTTTCTTTTCTTCCTAACTGGACCTGATCTTTCCTTAAAGCCTCCCTTGGCAACTAAACACGCCTCAATCTTGGCCTTGAGGGGTTGAGCGTTTGCCCCCAACCAATGTGAAGGAAAGGCTCTGGGTTCTGTCCCCTGGTCGAGAGACACACCTAAGTCTATACAAGTTGTATGTTTCTGTCTGCTCCTGCTTAACGCTCAGCATACAGGGAATGTGGACAACTGGTGTTGCTGGCGTTAGTCAGCATAATGTTACCGGGGTGTGGTGATGTTTGTTGTCCTTCGGCATAAAAATGGCAACAGTTCACTATACAATAAGACACAACACTAACAAACAGCAGTCTCCTCAAAACATCTGCACCCCGCACAACATACACGCAACACACCGCATACAATGTGTAGGGCCGTCCTTACATGTACCATAGCAGTTAAGTAGGAATTTAAATTGATCAAATAAACAAACTCACAAACACAAGGCTAAGTAAGACGGACAGAGGACTCACAAACACTTTGGAAGGGAGTTAATTTCTTTTCCAATCTGGATGCCTCCAGATTTCTTGCTAATTGCTCCAACTGTGTAAATTAAAAGAATTATGTCACAGATCCTTCTTATTTTATTTGTCACGAAGTTCAAAATGTGAAAAGTTAACGCACAGCGGACGATAATGGACGAAACAAGATGACTATAGGTCATCCTGGCCCTTTTCAGGTCAGATGACCTAAACACTACTATTTTGTACCGTAACACATTTGTAATGAACTTAATTTTTCAAATTTGAGAATACAGAATATATTTCACAATGCAAACAAGGTTTATTTTTATATTCAAGGTCACAGGGGCAAAAAAATAAATAAGCTTGGAGACTTAGTTCTGGAAAGCCTAGTGTAGCTTGCTGACATAGATGCCTACCAAGTTTGTTAATATGATAGACCTTGACCTTCATTCATGATCACAAAAAATCCTTAAATCTTTAAATGGTGAAAATTCCTAGTTGTTTCGGATCCAACACTCCAATAGAAAGACAATGTCAATAAGGACAGTAATTAATCTTTAAAAGCTTGAGTATTTAGGTAGCTGTCAAAACCATCATTTATGTCCTTGAAAGAATTTTAACCTCCTCAGCGAAACAAGAGTCTCTGTCCAGATAGCAATCTCTTTGACATCACTACACTGGAGAAGCGGTGTTCCTCCTTCTCTGTTTGGAATCGGGAAGACGGGAGGTATGCGTAATTTCAACTGCAGTGCCGGGATTAATACGAATGTCGTGAAACTTTCAGGATCCATTAGAAATCAAAACTATTAATAGATTACCTTTTTTTTCTTTCCATCAGCAGGGCTAGGATTAGTCTGTATATTCTGTAGAATAAGAAAGAATTGATACCTGTACATGAAGAATTACTTTTAAAAGTTGGGTTATATAGCGAATGTGGCACAGCATTTTTTATCCCCAGCTTTCTCCCAAACAGGATTTGTCCGTCCGTCTGTCTGTAACACTTCGTTTCCATGCAATAACTGTAACAAATGTAAACTGATTTTCTCCAAAGTTGGTGACAAGGTTAAATGCCTTAAGAACTCGGCCAAGTTGGATCGCGACTGTCGATGGACCTTATTTCGTGGAATAATGTTATATATTACTTTCATATACACATTTACAATTCTGTTCTTGCACATATAAAACTTTCACAGACATCTCCGTTCTTCCATTTTTATTTTCCTTACCAAAACTACCTCTTCACAAGAAGAGTTCCACATTATACATTAGTGGGAGTTATCTCCCCTTATACAATAAATTGTACAGTGTAAACTTATGTATGGCATATACATAACATCCGCCCAGGAAGAAAAATGTTGCATTCAACATTTTAAGGAGATATATAAGTATGAAATATCAACATTAACTAAACTTTAACTCAATCAACGCTTAAATAACTGACAGTAAATTAGATAGCTCATTGAGAGACAAGGGAGACAATTCTATGAAATTGAATCTTAACTTTCAGTCTCAAAGCTTATAATTACATATAAATTTCTGAATTCTTAATGGAATCTTTGAAGAAATCAT
>NW_027188859.1:0-8474 GCF_041381155.1 Argopecten irradians | reverse complement strand
GCAGCAAAACGAATCTTAAGCTTAAAATACCATAGTTGATATCAAAATAGCAGGAAACATTTCAAAGTACTTGCTATTTTGTGATTACAATAAACTCGTTCACTATACATCACGTGTATCCGTACGGCCAAAGGGAGATAATTCCTACATAATTGAGTGACTTAATATAATGTTTCTATTCAAAGAGGCTTTGAATCGCAGAAACAAAATAAGAACTCCAATTTACCATAAGTAGCTGACAGTAAGCAGCCCCTTCTTGCCCGAGGGCCGGGATGAGCCTCGTTTTGGTAGTGCCTGCCCGAGGGTAACGGGAGAAAACAATAACACAGTCTTTGCATGCTTTTCTGTACTTCCGGCACCTGGCCACACGCCGTATACTATCCACAGTTGACGAGAAATGACAGTTGATGAATGTGATTAGACCTGTGATTGAGTGTGTGGGGGTGTGATATAACCCGTGGGGGATTGTTTATAACCGTAGAGCGAATTGACGTTGGTGATGTGTGCCATAGAATTCAGGTGTACTAGAATAGGTAGAGCAATCCCGTTACTGTGTCGACCAAATACCACAACATTTTCACCGTGTTGTCAGTACGTATCTCACAAAGGAACACGAGACTTTACGCTACACACGTGATTGTGTGTGTGTGTGTGTGGTGTGTGATAACCCGTGGTGTACTATATAACCGTAATATGCTTACGATAACTGGTGCTGTACTCGTACTAGTGTATGTGTGCACAAACTAAATTCAATGTGTACTGGCCATGGGATTGGACTGGTTCGGTCATAAGTTTCATGAACACTCATTAAGGAATACCTTAACTTAAAATTCTCTACAGAAAAACATTACAGAAGTTAAGGAAACATCTTCAAGTTCAGGAGTCTTCCTTAAAATCCTTAATGCCTTCCCATGGAGACTTTTAAGCCAAGGGATTCCTTAAATTTAAGGAATGATCATGAAACCATGTAAAAAAATATAGGAGCATCCGGCGGTATATCGTTGAAAAATGGGACCCCCGTTGAAACTGAGCCTCGGGTCATTTTTCAACGTTGAAAAATGCATACAGCACGATCAACACTCCAACATCACAACAAAAACTAACACAACACAAGACAAAACATTTACACAACAACACGACACATCCACAAAACAACAATCATACACTCTAAACAACAATAAACACATCATCCAACAAACAACTACCCATAAAACCAAACAGCACAATTACCACACAACACCAACATTACACAACAAAACATTACAAAACAGCATACATCAGAACAAAGCCACATCGCCAAATACAGACCAAAAACCAACAAAAACAACCTAAACCCATCATACAACACCAAAGTAACCTGCACACCACAACACACACACAAACACACAACATACAACACAACACAACCCATAACAAACCCAACACATCACCACAAAAAAAAACAACACATCATACAACACAATATAACACACAATTACAACAACACACAACAAACACAACACCACCAAAAAACCACACAATACAAACACAACACAACATAAAAACAAACATCACACAATCAACACACTAACAACAACAACACACAACAAACAACCACAACACAACCCAAAACTACCACCACAACACACAACAACACAACAACGAATACAACACATCCACAAGCACAACATAGCACAATACAAAATCAACACCAATTACAACTACAAACATCACACAACAGAACACATAACACATCATACACACCACAAACACATAGATTCTAACAACGCAACAACAGATCACCACATCACGCCAATAACAATACAACAAACAACAACACCCGACAACAACTCCACTACACCCGACATCAACACAACATATAACGCTATAACCACATATCACCAAAACATCCGCGCTCACAACACAATACAACAAACACGAGAACAAACTACATACAACACAAAACATAGCCAAACAGCACACATAAACGCACAACACAACAACACACCAATGAACACACAACACAATAACTTGACACAAGCACACATAACAACAACAACATACAAACAATACAAAAACAAAACATCATACAACACCCACTACATAAACACACAAACACACATAACAACACAACAACAATTACAACACAAGCATACTCATTACAAAAACATACCATACGCATGATATATAACTACATGCATAACTTATATTGCAGGGAATAAATTATATATTAACAATTACAATCTGACAAACGTAAAATCGTCGAAAATAATAATCATAAAAAATCCCCATAATTAGAGTTTTGTAACACAATCCACTGGTAATCGGAAGTGAATAACACATAGTACAAACTTTGCATGCAGTTGATAACAACAATTCCATTTTTATTTACTACGTTGGGGTACCCTCAGTGTTATATAGCAATTACTCAGTTTGAGAACAATTAAATTAACATTATCTACACGGACGAACAAAATGACTATAGAAAAAAAATGAAAGTTTGTAGTGCCGTATTCTTCCATAATAAACATACAAGCACCTAAAATATTTAAATGAGGTATTTGTATTACGATGATAACAATACCAAATTTCAATTCAAATCGAGGTGATTACGTAATTTAAATACCAGCACAGAAGGGTCGCTTATATTAGTGAATGGCGATAACAGAATTCGAGAATTAATGTTTTGTGCAACAGTTACCTATATGTGAATGTACTAGGTCATTATTTCAACATACCATCCGTTGATATGCTTTGCCAAGGAGGTCATTTTTCAACAGACCTGCCGTTGAGAATTGACCCTAGAACACTGTCAATTTTCCAACGGCATTCGGGGTCCGTTTTCCAAAACGTTGAAAATCTGACCAGAGGTCAATTTTCAACGAGGTCCCATTTTCAACGTTACGGGCCGGCTATAGTACTAGAGGGCCACTAGCTGCAATATTGTAGCTCAATAAGACTCTAAGACAGATAACGGGTGTCGTCTTTAGAGCTACAATTGGTGCCTATTTACTACTGCTAATGGAGCAATTAGATATGTTTGTGCTCTCATAACCATTATTTAAACGTCACTGTATGCATTTTTTATCTTACTTGTTTTATATAACTTACCGTACAAAGCAATAAAACTGAAACCATATAAAAATATCAAATTCACAGCGAGACAATTATTTTTTTTCACATATAGAAATAAATATGATGGGAATTTTTCGAATGAAAATTATACGGGAAAGTCTACAAATTAATGAATTTGACGTCTTAATAGTGGTAAAAGAGATATTTAGAATGGTCGTTATGTTTCTTTAGCACAAAAATAAATATGTAGATGCATGTATAATAAACGCTTACAATAATTGAAAACCTCTATACAACAAAGTATAGAAAAACGTGTTCCCCGAGTGGTGATTTTCCTGAGGCAGTGCTCCAACTACGATATACGTATAGGGATCATTTTCGTACCCGGCCGAAAGGGTACAGTTAGATCCGGGTACGAATATACGTAACTATGGGACCACCAGGGTCGAACAACCCCGCTCTGGTATACCGGAAATACTTACCTTTATAAGATTCGGGGAAAATACTTCCGGTATTCGTGCATCTAATGATTTTTAAACCGCAGCTAATCAAATAATAAGTGTTTTTTTCTTATTGTAAGATGAAATATACAACAGATTGTTGCAAATATGTCGGTCTTTCAAACGATCTAGTTCGCACTCAGAAGTAGGTCATTCGTAATGACTTCACGTGCGAGTCAATGTCGCTAAAATTACAACAGCTTTCCGATTAGTGTCGAATTATCGAGCTATAAGAAAAGTGGGTAGGAGGATTTCGTTCGCCACACATAAATTGCCTGGTTTGCAGGCTATAAACAGTCATTTTTACCATTTAATGAAGATGTAATGCAGTAGATAAATTATCATATAACCTCTCAGGTTACATAATTGTGTCATTTGCCACTTCAGGTATTATTATTTCCACTCAGTGTTTGTCTTGTTCTATATCCCATTAGCCGAAAATCCACAAAGTACTTTAGCTAGGAATCCGGGGTAAAAACCAAGAAAAATCCTATCCGAAATTATATTACTTTAGACACTGATATGAAAGCTGTGAAAAGTTTTGTTTCAAAATTAGAATAATTAATTAAAATATTGGAAATGGATGAGAGATAACTATCGAATGGAGAAAGATTGGGGAAGAGAAAAAACAAAACAAAAGAACCTATCTGATTGCGTATTAAAAAACGGATTCTTTTGACGACCGCTAGGTTTTTTTGTAATGCTAAAGCCTTGATAAACAAATAATTCAAGTCAAAAGGAGGAAATCATTTGATTGATAGTAAAAGCTTAAGACATACCTGTTATAAAGGCGGATATTTTTATAATACATATCAAAACCCAAAATATGGGTGAAGGCCTCTCATAAGTTTTGTGTAGTGTGTGTCATTAGACTGTCGCACTCATCTCTAAGAATATTGAAAAAATCTCCTAAATTTTTGCTTGATTATGTCTTGATTCTAGATTACTACGAAGTTCAAACTAGGGGGAGATACTCAAGTTAAAGAACATCTGCTGAGAAAGTCCATCATACAACTTAAAAAAAATGTGTCTTGAAGGTCCAATGTAGTGATTCCATAAAACTTTCGGAAGAAAAGAAAGTAAAAAACAAATATTTGGTTGAGAAAAACCCAAAAAAAACTTTTTTTTGTTTAAAAAATATTTTTTAAATTTTTTTTTAAACTCCATATAAATTTTCTCTTAACAAATCGTAGAACTTATAAAGACTTTACAATATAGGAACCTACATACAAGTAATATAGCCTCCGAATAATTTTGATCACCTGTCATTGACCAAAAACATATAAAAATGAATTAACCAAAATCTTATTCATACATCCACATGATGATATCTAATAACTAACTAAGAAAGTGATGATTATATCTGAGAGAGTGATGATCATTGTGATACGAAGATCACGATCATTGTGAAATATTTGACACTTGCTAGCTTTGTGTCACAAAAGCGCTTTATAGCTCAGCCGTTATTTGATTACCAAAACCAGTCACATGGTACTTGACTTTGAACTGCCGTAAGGAAATGTTCTGATGCAACGTAAAAAGGACTACTTTTTTTAAAATGAAACACATGGCTTTGTTTACTCATTTTGACGCGCAGTATATTACAATCATTTTTTTGTATTTTATAGTAGAATTACAAAGGGAAGACCCCCCACCACCCACCACTATATATATTTTGTTTTTTTTTTTTTTTTTTAAAAGCCTAATTCTGAAACCTGTTTTTTGTTACATCAGGCACACTAACATTTTTTTCCATTTTTTTTAAACCGTCGAACTGTCAAGAGTTACCTTTTTTTTTTTACACCCTTTATTTTTTATAGTGATGAGTATTGTAGTTTTTTTCTTCATAGAAAATTTGGACAACAAAGTAAACCATATTAACATGTTTTATATTAATATATGATTCAAAAGCATTTTTTAAAATTTACAATTGTATACTATAGAAAACGTAATAATATTATCCCGCACCACGGGGCGACGACGTGCTTTCATTTATGTTAAGAAAATGATGGGGAGTCAAATGTTAAACTATATTACCACTGTGCATGTACGTCCTACGTTCGAGCATGTTGGGGTCGGCACGGTGGTGATGAACCTCCTGATAGTAGTCAGGTTTATAACATATCCTCTTGTCTTTGTTCTATGTGTATTTATATCATGTCGTCTTATAAGAACATCATTGCCAACCGCTAATGAATCCACGCCGTCTGACAGTTTCCCCGGCGTCACCACAAAGTATCATTGAATCGCCTTCGTAACAAAAGTGCAATTTGATTCATCTATCGATGGCGATATTGATCTAAGCGTAGAATATTTAATCACAAGGCTCGCCAAGGTGATAGAAAAACCTTCAAGTCCAGACGACATCTCCAAACACATTGAGCTACTTGAAAATCTCGGTGTTTTGTGCCAACTCTTCGTGCCAAACAAAAGTTGTGTGAGCGTTGCGTCAGCTTACGCCTCGCTGCACAATAACACGGTCACCGGATTTCACACATGAGGCCTGTGTACATATTCTTTAATGTGTATTACGGTCTTATATTATTAACGATTAGCAAAAATGAATCTAAATATAAAGTACTGAACTGATTAAATAAAATTATGCTCTGAAATTTACTTGTATGAGTCATGTTATATGTTAGACACTAAAAATATTTAACATATTTTGTCGGTCGCGAGATGAATAGATTTCCTACCTTACGATAATGCGACACCATTCGCTTTTCAAATGAGTAAGCACCTCCCAGACTTATTGACCGACTTTTATTTGAATAATTAATGTCACTGTTCAAATGAACGATTTTATTGCATAAAAATAAATATAAAAAGTCGAGATGAGAGTACATAAAGGATTGGATATTTCGTTTTTATGTTAACCATGCATGTATGGAGCAAATTCCTCTAAGAATATAAATATTCAATATGAGGCGCTAAACGCGCCCCATAGAATTATATTCTTAGAGGGAATTGACTCCCATACTAGAGCATGGTTTAAACATAAAAAACTAAATCCAATCCCTAATATGATGATAATGGTGATGGTATGTATGATCATGGTATGTAGTATCATTTGTGATATGATGATAATGGTGATGGTTATTGACGATAATGGTTATGATGATTATAAATGTGAAATGATGGAATGAATGGTGATGGTATAATGCGCATGGTGATGATGTGATCATTGTGATATGAAGATAATGGTGATGGATGATGAGCTTAGGTGATGATGCTTCAGGTGTGATTAGATTGATACATGGTGATATGATCAGATTGATATGTTGATCATTGTGATGATTGATCATGATATTGATATGATGATCAATATGAGATTGATGGTAATGGTGATGTATGACGAGTGATGGTGAGGAAGATCATTGTTGAAATGATGATAAGGGTGATGATGGTCATTATTGATCATGGGTGATTAATGTGAAAAAAAATGGTCATTCATGATCATGATGTGATGGTGGTGATGTGTCATTGTGACTGGTGATGTTAGATCATATGTGATGATTATGGCAATCATTGAGATGTGAAATAATGAGCTATAGTGGTGATGGTAATTGTTGATTAAGGGTGATGATAAAGTGATTGTGGATCATTGTGATATTAATGGTAACTGGTTATTTTGATCATTGTTGATATTAAGATAATTGTGTTTGATGATAATGGTGATATGATGGTCTTTGTGATATGTATGCATTATATGGTGGATGATTGATCATTGTGAGATTATGGTAACGGTGGTGAGTTGTTGATCATGGTGATATGATGATAATGGTTGTGGTATATGATCGATCATTGAGATGCTGGATCATTGTGTGATTATGGATAGATAATGGTGAATGTATAATGATATTCACTGAGATAATGGATGATCATTTGTGATAAGATGATAATGGTGTGATGGGTGTATAATGATCACGTTGATGATGATGTTCATTTGTGATATGATGTTAGATGGGATGGTTGATTGAGCATGGTGATGATGGTTCATTGTGGATATGATGTTAATGTTTGATGATGATCATATTGATATGATGATAATGGTGATGTTATGAGAGCGTGGTTGTTGATTGATCATTGGTGATTGATGATATTGGTTGATGGTATAATGATCATGGTGGAGATGGTTCATTGTGATATGATGATAATGGTGAATGTATGATGATAATGGTGATGGATGATGATCATTGTGATATGAGGATAATGGTGATGGATGATGCGGCGCCATAATGGTGATGGTATGATGAGCATGTGTGATGGATGTCATGGTGATATGATGATAATGGTTGATGGTGTGATGATAAATGGTGATGATGATCATTGTGATTGATGATAATGGTGATGGTATGATGATAATGGTGATGATGATCATTGTGATATGATGATAATGGTGATGGTATGATGATAATGGTGATGATGATCATTGTGATATGATGATATGATGATGATGATCATGGTTGATTGATGATGATATTGTGGTGATATGGTGATGATGGATTGATGATGATGGTGATGATGATGATATGATGATAATGGTGATGATGATGATCATTGTGATATGATGATAATGGTGATGGTATGATGATAATGGTGATGATGATCATTGTGATATGATGATAATGGTGATGGTGATCATTGTGATATGATGATAATGGTGATGGTATAATGAGCATGGTGATGATGATCATTGTGATATGATGATAATGGTGATGGTATGATGATCATGGTGATGATGATCATTGTGATATGATGATAATGGTGATGATGATCATTGTGATATGATGATAATGGTGATGGTATGATGATCATGGTGATGATGATCATTGTGATATGATGATAATGGTGATGGTATGATGAGCATGGTGATGATGATCATTGTGATATGATGATAATGGTGATGGTATAATGATC
>NW_027188858.1:0-8503 GCF_041381155.1 Argopecten irradians | reverse complement strand
TATGAGCTATTGATTCAGAATCAAAGCAATACATGTTAACTAATATCTGCAAATACATGTATAAGCAGAACACATACACACACACACACAAATAGTAATAAACTTTCTATTTCTGTAAAACCTAAAGTAAAGGAAGAGTTGGAACGTCTTATCAGTAAGGATGTAATAGAAGCGGTGAAAACTCCAACGAAATGGATCTCTTCAATGGTAGTTGTGACCAAGCCATCTGGGAAGATCAGGCTATGTATAGATCCCAAACTCCTGAATAAGACTTTGAAGAGAAACAACTACACTATGCCATCCATTTTGATGACGTATTGCCAGACCTTAGTAAGGCCAAAATATTTACTGTAGCGGATGCTAAAAATGGATTTTGGCACATGTCTTTGGACGAGCAGGGTAGTGTACTCACAACATTTGGTAAACCATGGGGGCGTTTTAAATGGAAACGAATGCCATTCGGAATCTCACCTGCTCCGGAAGAGTTTCAACGTCGTATTGATGAGAGCTTAGAAGGCTTGAAAGGTGTTAAAGCTATTCATGATGACATTTTGATATATATGGATCTGAAGATATAGGTGAGGAAGCTTTGGTAGATCACGAGGCTAATCTTTGTGCATTTCTACAGAGATGTGTGGAAAAGAACATTAAACTGAACAAGGAGAAATTAAAGTTGCGAAGGACCAGTGTGACATATATGTGACATAACATTACGAGAAATGGATTGGAATTGGGTCCGGAACGAACCAGAGCTATCAATGAAATGAAAACACCTACATCAAAATCTGAAGTTAAACGACTGTTAGGTATGGTCAATTTCGTACAGAATTTCGCAGTGATGTCGAGTATTACTACACCACTACGTCAGCTCATCAAACATGATGTTAAGTTCATATGGAACGAGGAACAAGATCGTGCATTTGAAAATGTAAATCATCTTCTAACCAACGCACCTGTACTTAGCTATTTTGACCCTACTAAAGACACTGTCTTGCAATGCGATGCTTCACAAACTGGATTGGGGGCGTGTTTGTTACAGGAAGGACACCCTGTATGATATGCATCGCGTGCACTTACACAGACAGAAGAAAGATATGTACAAATAGAAAAAGAAAAATTTGGTGTTGTGATTGGAATGGAAAAGTTTGAAACCTATAAATATGGTTGGAAAGTTGTTGTAGAATCTGATCACAAACCTTTAGAGATAATTTGTCGCAATAATATTCTCTCTGCTTCAAAACGTCTGCAACGTATGTTTCTCAGACTTCAGAAGTTTGATATTGAAGTCGTATATACACCTGGAACGCAACTGTACATGGCTGACACACTTAGTCGGGCATATATTGAAAATTCAAGGTCAGCAACAGAGGAGCAATTGGAATATGCGAATGTGATCCTCCCTATCACAGAAACTAGGTACAAGCGGCTAAGAGCTTACACTGAACAGGATGATGTTCTACGAGAACTTAAGACAGTGATTCTGAGAGAATTGCTAGATCAGCGAGACCAAGTACCAAAGTAAAACTCCAACATACATACTTCACGTTTCGGGGCGATAGAGTTGTCGTTCCTGAATCTGAGAGAATGGATCTCATTGAACCTTACCAAAATATATTACTGGTAGCAGGATGCTAATAAATGGATTTTGGCACATGGTCTTTGGTCGATGCCAGGGTAGTGTTACTCACAACATTTGGTAAAACCACCATGGGGGCGTTTTAAATGGAACACGAATGCCATTTCGGAATCTCACCTGCTCCGGGAAGAGTTTCAACGTCGTTATTGATGAGAGCTTAGAAGGCTTGAAAGGTGTTAAGAAGCTATTCATGATGAAGACATTTTGATATATATGGATCTGAAGATATAGGTGAGGGATGCTTTGGTAGATCAACGAGGCTTAATCTTTGTGCATTTCTACAGAGATGTGTGGAAAAGACCATTATAACTGAACAAGGAGAAATTAAAGTTGGCGAAGGACCAGTGTGACATATATGTGACATAACATTACGAGAAATGGATTGGAATGGGTCCGGAAAAACGAACCAGAGCTATCAATGAAATGAAAACACCTACATCAAAATCTGAAGTTAAACGACCTGTTAGGTTTATGGTCCAATTTCGTAACAGAATTCGCAGTGATGTCGAGTATTTACTACACCACTACGTCAGCTCATCAAACATGATGTTAAAGTTCATATTGGAACGAGGAACAAGATCGTTGCATTTGAAAATGTAAATTCATCTTCTAACAACGCACCTGTACTTAGCTATTTTGGACCCTACTAAAGACACTGTCTTGCAATGCGATGCTTCACAAACTTGGTTTGGGGGCGTGTTTGTTACAGGAAGGGACACCCTGTATGATATGCATCGATCGTTGCACTTACACAGACAGAAAGAAGAGATATGCACAAATAGAAAAGAACAACAATTTGCTGTTGTGATGTGGAATGGAAAAGTTTTGAAACCTATCAAATATGGTAAGAAAGTTGTTTGTACAATCTGATCACAAAACCTTTAGAGATAATTTGTCGCAATAATTTTCTCTCTGCCTCAAAACGTCTGGCAACGTATGCTTCTCAGACTTCAGAAGTTTTGATATTGAAAGTCGTATATAGAACCTGGAACGCAACTGTACATGGCTGACACGCTTAGTCGAGAGCATATCTTGAAAATTCCAGATCAGCAAACAGAGGAGGCAATTGGAATATGCGAATGTGATCCTCCCTATCAACAAAAACTAGGTACAAGCGGCTAAGAGCTTACACTGAACAGGATGATGTTCTACGAGAACTTAAGACAGTGATTCTGAGAGGGATGGCCAGATCCAGCGAGACCAAGTACCAAAGTACTCTGCATACATACCTCACGTTTCAGGGCGATAGAGTTGTCGTTCCTGAATCTGAGGAGAATGGATCTCATTGAAAACCTCGCATTAATAAAATAAATAATTGTGGTTCTTATGATTTCATATTCTTTGGTATGGTGAAGATTATCTAGAAGATAATAATTTAGTTATACTTTATGCTATGATGCTTGAAGGAGGGGGACTGTAACGTAGTAAACGTATCTATCAGATAGGTTACATTTACTTGTGTAAAGTACTAGTAGTAGCACTACTTACTTGCTCATAACTGATATGCGTGTGTACATGAAAGTTGATAAAATTGTAAATATAACATGGATCTGTTCGAGTGTATATGGTTGTTGCTGCATTGTTATGGGCTATATATAGCCCATAACCCACGTAATCAGTATCGATCAACCTATATGTAGCCCGGGACAGTCCCTACCACCACAAACCAAGGTCAATATATTACACAATCTTTCATCTGCCACTCGCCCCCCTAAGTATGAAATACACCGCCGTCTCCTCCTCCTGCAGTGCCTAACCATCGCCAATGCAAATGATCTTCACAAAACTTTCATATCATGAACAATAAAAAGGAGGGAAAATGAGACGTTTTCATCATAGATGAATTGTCAAAACCTCCTCGAGCATATAAATCAGAAAGTAAAGAAATTTGAAAAAACAATAAATGAAATTAAAACAGGATATCGAAATGATCAAAGACAAAGTGAGCAACCAGACACGACACCGGTTATAAAACAAACAGGTAAATCCACCTCTACGAAATCGAGGAACGTGTACAGAAAATGTAAACAAAAAATTTGGAAGATGAAAAAGCAAGAAGATCAGATATAGGTATGGTGGATGATTTGTGCCATTTTTGCTTTTTCGCGTTTTTTCAAAACGCGAAAAAAACGAAACTCCGATGTTACTTTTTCGCTTTTTCGCTCTTTTTCCAACACGAAAAATGCAAAAAGCGAAAAGTTTGGAAAAAAAAAAAACGAAAAAAATACGAAAAATCCATTCTGTCGCTTTTGGTTGTATTTTTTTTTAGCTTTTTCGCTTTTTGTGTGTAAGAAGAGAAACGCGAAAAAAAGCGACAAAGCAAACGTTGGGATTTTCGCGTTATCGCATTTTCCCAAAAAAAAACGCGAAAAAAGCGAAAAAAAGGGAGAAAAAATGCGAATGACGAAAGAAGCGAAAAAGCAAAAAAAAAATAACCAAAAGCGAAAAAGGGGGAAAATTCATTCCATCGCTTTTTGGGTTTTTATTTTGGCTTTTTCGCTTTTTTCATGTTTGAGAAAAAAACGCGAAAAAAGCGACAAAGCAATACGCTGGGATTTTTCGCATTTTCAAGTGACAAGCGCAGCTCATTATATTATACAGCGAGGACGCAATTATAAGGTAGCAGAACACGGAAGGACATCATGGCCCGTTCCGATATTATTATTAAAGGGACTTAACTCATTACATATACATAGATTTATTATGGGTTTTTTTACAACATGTTATTGAGATATATTGGCAATGTTTATTCAATCGTTAAAATATCCGCAAAATCGCACACCCGAAACTGTATGTGGTCGAGGATTGGCTGTTTATAATCGGAATTAGGCGAGTGCATCTTTGACGCTGAAAAACCTCATCCGGCTAATGTATATATATTTGTAAAATAACAACATTCAGAGACACTTTCGGTTATAATAGCCCTGATTTCCGTGTAATAGTCCGGATACAGATTCTACTCAGTGTATCAACAATTCGGCAAGTATAAACTAGCCTAGTTTTATGAAGCTTTTGAGGCATTTGATGGAAATATGACAAAGAAGTGAGATGATTTATTTTTTTTTCCCAAAAACTCTTTTCGTTAATTATTGTATATATTCTTCATGTATATAGATGTAGATGTACATTATTCAGCAACATACACATAGACTACAATGTATATGTAAGGTATAATTTTTGCTTTGAATCAGAAAAAAATTATTTTATATATAGTTAGGTCGATTTTCTTTAAAGTAAGTCAGATGGAAAAGGTTTTATAATAGTGACATATAGGGAATGTCCATTAAACGGATAGATCATTACTAACTAGGGATTATGTAGGGAATGTCCATTTGACGGGTAAGACATTACTTATAACTAGGATATTATAGGAAGGTCCTTTAGACGATTATGGACATTATAACTAGGGATATGTAGGGAAATGTCCATTAGACGGATAGACATTATAAAATCTAGGGATATGTAGGTAAGGTCCATTAGACGGATATGGACATGGATAAAACTAAAGGAATAGGATATGTAGGGAATGCCCATTAGACGGGATAGACTTTATAACTAGGGATATGTAGGGAAGGTCCATTAGACGGATAGACATTCATAAACTAGGGATATGTAGGGAAGGTCCATTAGACGGTTATAGACTTATAACTAGGGATATGTAGGGAATGTCGGTCCATTAGATTAATTATATAGACATTATATAGGTAGATATGTAGGGGAATGTCGGGTCCATTAGACGGATAGAGACTATATTTGAGTTATATTTACATGTATAGGGAATGTCCATATAAGACGGATATAGACATTATAACTAAGGATATAGGGTAATATCAATATATTTCGATATAATGATAAAAAGATCATTATAAATGTACCTAATTTATTGTATTATTATTAGACCGCTAAACCTGCCTATATTATTAGGCTTTTTGAATTTTCTTCCTAATATATAGTCTATATATTAGGGGATAATAGACTATATATTAGGGGGAAAAAGTCTTATAATTAAGTCTAGGCAGGTTTAAGTGGAATATTTATGTACCTAATATCATGACAAATGAAAATAAAATAATGGTAGAAGTGGGATGTAAAAAAACATATAATATAATGAAAACTCTTCTCTTTTAGCTGCAAAAAAATGCAAAAAAAGGATTATTTACACTTAGAAACTCTTCACAAAACTTCTGCATATGTTTCAACGTATATTAGATTAAACACAGTAATCAGGAACTTGTAGTCGATAAATTACCGTTTTCAGTCGATAGCAGATATGTTCATTACTTATAGACAGATGAGATTTCCAGCGATCGGATGTTTCGAATGTTCCCGCATCGCGCATGCACATAGGATTGTTAACACTCGCCTAAAGATAATAATTTTAAATAGTGACTAGGTCCTTTTTTATTTATTTTCAGTTTTTCTTCATTTTGAACAAAATGGGTATACAAACCTTTAAACTTTGTTATAAAACACAAAGTACACAACATTGACAATTATTTTTATTTTTATAATTCTTTTTGTTCTTTTATTACATGAATGTTTAAAGGTGATTGTTCAGAATCATCCCAACAGGACCTAATATACGATTGCACATGTTCAAAAATTTGCCTCAAAGCCAATTTTTCATCACCAAAGCAGCAAATTAAGGTGTATTCCAGAGTTTGCTCATTAATTTCGCTAATTACCTTTGTAAGGGCAGCTAACTAATTTGGACATTCTTAGAAATAATGACAAGCATTTTCAAAATGGCTTTCCACAGTTTGTACAACGAGAATTTTCGACTATATTTGAACGGAAAAGATCGTTATTTAGAGACTACATCTGTACCCCAATCTGGTATGAAAAATATTTAATTTTTTGTCACCATAAATTGGTCGATGAGAGACTATTTGCTGGGAATGAGCAATCTTAAAAAGAGAAATGGGTAATGACTTAATACCATTATCTAAATCATTCCAGTTTCTTAAAGTAGAAGGTACGAAAGACTTGAGAGTGGAGCGGAGAGTCGATAGTTTGGAATGCAAAAGTCTTTATTGTTTCTTAGAGTATATTGAATATTTTCACCAACTGTGGGAGGTAATAGATTCGAAAGAAAATTAGGAGTATCGTGAGTTTTCATCGTATGTAATAATTTAAGTTTTTTTCTTGCTCTCCTATCACTTAGTAATTCTAAACATGATTCGCTATAAAGAGATTCATTTTTTTATATTCTAGCTACTTTCATTAGACAAGCATATTCTAAAATAGGTAGTATTTATAAATGACTTCAAAATATTTAAATGGGTATCACGCTTTAGCATATATTTAAGTTTACGCAATACATTTATTTTCTTCATAACAGATTTATAGATTTCATTGAAATGGTCAGACCAATTGGCATTTGAACTAAGAGTTACCCCAAGGTGTCTATGAAATTGACTAAAATTTAGAAAGTTACCATCAAAAATCAAATATAAGTCTGCATCAATGTCATTCAAATTTAAAATGAAGAGCACTTCAGTCTTATTGAGATTAAAAGATACGAGCCATCTTTTCCCCCACCTATTTATATTTTCTAAATCGCTGTTAAGAGTATATTCAATATCTCTGCGTGATGATGAGGATTTTGATAAAGCTGTATCGTCCGCAAAAAGACGAGTAGAAGTTTCAAGCTCATCAGCAATATCGTTTATGAATATAACAAAAAAAAGGGGACCAAGTATTGATCCTTGAGGGACTCCAGTCATAATCCTACCAATATCTGATAATGAATTATTAATAAATACTTTTTGTTGTCGATTACTAAGATAATTTTCTAACCATAACAAGAAATTTCCTGAAATACCACATGATTGTAATTTTATAAGAAGACTTTTGTGCCATATCCGGTCAAGAGCTTTTGAGATATATCAAAAAACCATACAAGTGTTTGTTTCTTTCTTCCAGATTTATACAAATATTATGAAAAAATTCTATCAATTAAAATACTGTTCAATGTCCTTGCAAAAAGCCGATTGGAACTGAAAAAATAACGAATTTTCAAGGAAATAATTATAAATACCTTTCAAATACTTTTCCAACAGTTGAAAGAAGAGATATAGGTCGATAGATAGAAATAGAGAGATGATCTCCCTTTTTAAAAAGTGGCATTACTTTAGCAAGTTTCCACATATCTCGGAAAACACAAGACGATAAGGATAGATTAAAGATAATTTATAAAGGTTTACAAACAGTGTCAGCAGTGCTTAAAGTTACTAAATCATTAGATTTATATAGATTTCTTTGGGTTTTTGACTTCCTATAAACGTTCTTATACCTGAAATTAGAAAGTTTTCAAAATTAAAACATTTAATTTGAACTATTGGCAATGTTTATCAACGTAAAAATATCGCCAAACACAACAAGAAATTGTATCCGTCGGTATTGACTGTTTACAACGGAAAGAACCGAGTGCATCTTTGAGTTCGAAATAGGGGTTGCTGAAAATCTCATCCGGCTAGTGGATATAGATGTAATAACACCACTAAGAGGCAACTTATATTTTATCGGTTTCATTGGCCTGATTAAGCGTAATAGCCAATACATTTACAGCGTATCTCAGTGGCGTAGGAAGATGAAACGTAATCGAGAGGGGGGGGGGGCAAGGTCCTCAATATTTGGAACACCCCCCCCCCCCCTCCTCGCCCCGCACCCACAGGAGAGGAGATTAATTCTTTAATTCAACACACAACCATATATATACTTTATATACTTTTTTCATATATCGTTAAGTAGAATCCTTGTATACATTTATGGACAGTGGCGTCGATAAAAGGAAATTAATGAATACGCAAATTGCCATGCGAGCGCCGTAGGTGCGATATTTTGGTGTTTGGTGTTAAACGTTTC
>NW_027188857.1:0-8515 GCF_041381155.1 Argopecten irradians | reverse complement strand
CTTGATTCATGTTTGCACATCTTCTCGACTCGGGTGAAATTACGTAACGTAGCCTTCACACCTGTGTATATACTGTGTATATATAAAAATTCAAAACATCTGACGAAAACGTTGCTCAAAAATACTAACTGTTTGCTTGCAAAAAGGAGGAAATTTTAGATTTTAGACACTACATTTTGTATTTAATGGCTGCCGTTCGCTTTGGAATACTTACTACTAAGTAAGAATCGCAAGCATTATATTTTGGCGACTTGTTTACTTAATATGTTACGAAAACCAACTATTTGTGTAATATAATAAGGCCCCGACTGTACATCCATTCCGCGATGAGTTTTTATTATGAAATACATGAATATGCGAAATATATTTAGTAAGGACATAATCTCGACTTTGCCCGTAACAAGTAAAATTAGAAGCTCAAACTTTTCAATGGTGGTAATGGTGTAAACTAAGTAACTTTTGTAACAGAAGAGAAATACTAAATCGTCTGCTCCTGTTTTTGATGGTGAAAAAATACTATTTGTCAGCGGTGGAGCATCTTTAGCCTTACGGCTTGTAAAATATCAACAAACCGACGACCCTTGAACAATCACGTTTCTGTTGTTGTTTGATGATACAATATATAAAACGCGGAGCCGTTTTTGAAACGTAAACATACTTAAATACACAAATAATGAAATATGGTAACAAAAAACCCCTAGTGTACATTTACATGTCATGTTCAGATAAAATACAAAACAATGGATTTGAGTTCAGAAACGGGACGAAGATCGATCCGTGGTTTTAACACGTTGAGAAAGTGTACACAACTAGATATTTAATAGACTCCCGTTGTATGATTACCAACAAATCAACGTGACTTGGACCATCACGGTTATAATACAATAAAATCACTGAGTCGTTTTTTAATGTTAGACATAATTTAATATACAATTAATGAAATATGGTACACAAAAAAAACAGTGTAAATATGTCATGCTCAGATAAAATACAAAACGATAGATTTGAGTTCAGAAACGGATCGAAGATCGGCCCGTGGTTTTGTGTTTGGTAATCCCGTACCGTGTTTTATAATTACAACACACTGAGAAAGTGTACACAATATTATATATAATAGGTCAACTAGAAGGGTATGTGTAGATAGTCTTACGAATTAGTTATATTTAATAGACTCCCGTTATATGATTACCAACGTGACTTGGGCGATCACGGTTATAATGTAATTAAAACACTGAGTCGTTTTATGAATGTTAGACATACTTTAATACAAAAGTGATGAAATATGGTACACAAAATACTCAGTGTGTATATGTCATGTTCAGCTAAAATACAAAACGATGTATTTGAGTTCAGAAACGGGGCTAAGATCTACCCGTGTTTTTGTGTTTGGTAATCCGTACCGTGTTTTATAATTACAACACGCTAAGAAAGTGTATACAACTAGATATTTAATAGACTCCCGTTATATGATTACCAACAAACCAACGTGACTTGGACCATCACGGTTATAATATAATAAAAACATTGAGTGGTTTTATGATTGTTAGACATACTTTAATACACAACTTCCGACAAGTAATGAAATATGGTACACAAAATACCCAGTGTAAATACGAAATGTCATGATCATGTTCAGATAAAATACAAAACGATAGATTTGAGTTCAGAAACGGATCGAAGATCGACCCGTGGTTTTGTGTTTGGTAATCCCGTATCGTGTTTTATAATCACAACACGCTGAGAAAGTGTACACAATATTATAATAGGTAAACAAGAAGAGTATGTGTAGATTGTCTTACGACTTACAAGTATATTAAATAGACTCCCGTTATATTATTACCGACGTGACTTGGACGATCACGGTTATAATATAATAAAAACACCGAGTCGTTTTTATGAATGTTAGACATACTTTAATACAAAAGTAATGAAATATGGTACACAAAATATTTAGTGTAAATACGCCATGTTCAGATAAAATACAAAACGATTATTTGAGTTCAGAAACGGGGCGAAGATCGAACCGTGGTTTTGTGTTTGGTAATCCCGTACCGTGTTTTACAATTACAACTCGCTGAGAAAGTGTACACAGGATTATGATAGGTCAACTAGATATTTAATAGACTCGCGTTATATGATTACCAACAAACCGACGTGACTTGGACCATCACGGTTATAACGTAATTAAAACACTGAGTCGTTTTTAATTATTACACATACTTTAATATACAATTAATGAAATATGGTACACAAAAAAAAAAAACCAGTGTAAATATGTCATGTTCTGCTTCAGATAAAATACAAAACGATGTATTTGAGTTCAGAAACGGGGCTAAGATCGACTCGTGGTTTTGTGTTTGGTAATCCCGTACCGTGTTTTACAATTACAACTCGCTGAGAAAGTGTACACAGGATTATAATAGGTCAACTAGCTATTAAATAGACTCCCGTTATATGATTACCAACAAACCGACGTGAGTTAGACGATCACGGTTATAATATAATAAAAACACTGAGTCGATTTATGAATGTTAGACATACTTTAATACACAAGTAATGAAATATGGTATACAAAATACCCAGTGTAAATACGGTATGTCATGTTCAGATAAAATACAAAACAATGTATTTGAGTTCAGAAACGGGGCTAAGATCGACTCGTGGTTTTGTGTTTGGAAATCCCGTACCATGTTTTAAATTACAACACGCTGAGAAAGTGTACACAGGATTTTAATAGGTCAACTAGCTATTAAATAGACTCCCGTTATATGATTACCAACAAACCGACGTGACTTGGACGATCACGGTAATAATGTAATTAAAACACTGAGTCGTGTTTTAATATTAGACATACTTTAATATACAATTAATGAAATATGGTACACAACAAAACCCAGTGTAAATATGTCATGTTCAGATAAAATACAAAACGATGTATTTGAGTTCAGAAACGGGGCGAAGATCGACCCATGGTTTTGTGTTTGGTAATCCCGTACCCTGTTTTACAATTACAACTCGCTGAGAAAGTGTACACAGGATTATAAAAGGTCAACTAGATATTTAATAGACTCCCGTTATATGATTACCAACAAACCGACGTGACTTGGACCATCACGGTTATAATGTAATAAAAACACTGAGTCGTTTTATGAATGATAGACATACTTTAATACACAAGTGATGAAATATGGTACACAAAGTACCGATTGTAAATATGTCATGTTAAGGTAAATTACAAAACAATGTATTGAGTTTAGAAACGGGGCGAAGATCGACCCGAGGTTTTTTGTTTGGCAATCCCGTAGTACCGTCAGTGTTTTACGTACAAGCTGATTTTACAACACGCTGAGAAAGTGTTCACAATATAAACAAGTAAACTAAATAGAGAGTTTGTGTAGATATTTAATACCAGTACGTAAGTATCAGCAAAACCAATGTCACTTGTCACAGTTTTGTTGGTTGATAATAATACATAAAATTGAATCGTTTTTAATCAAAACATATTGTAACTGGATGATATATAGTTAAATAATTATATGTTGCTATTTATTAACGCAAATCCACCGTTGCCTTCTTAAATCGATCGTACCAGTATATAGAAACAAAACGTACGGAGCGATATATTGTATATTGCAGTAGGCTTACTAGTGACCGTATAGCTGGGTCGCTGATTTGGCAGTCAGCCAGCCAACCAGCTCCCGCTTACAAGTGTACAGGTAAATCTGGCGATGTGGGCGCTCAACCGTGACCTAGTTTGGTACGATTTTACTAATGACATGGTACGATTTTACTAACGACATGGTACGATTTTACTAACGACATGGTACGATTTTACTAATGACATGGTACGATTTTACTAAAACGGTACGATTTTACTAAAACGGTACGATTTTAAAACGTCATATACGATTTTACTAATACTGGTCCGATTTTACTAGCGGCAGTCCGATTTTAACTTGAGAGTACGATTTTTCCGGATCGGCGCTAGTAAAATCGTACTTTTATACTTCTCAGTGTTTACTGTAAGGATAATGTTTAGAGCATATGGTAATTCCATGTAAATATGTAAGCTTAAGTTTTTTTACACTTGCATCTTTGATCAATACTATTTTGGTCATTTGTTTTCAGAAGGAGTAGGTGAATCTCTCCAATGTCATAGAGTGTTAGGTGTATTAGTACATAATGTAAATAAACAGCTTTCAACAGATAACCTGTTACATTCCGAAATCGTCTGCTAGCATTATCACATGACCTGTAGTGTACATGTATAGATCCTGTTTGGAATTTATTCTGTCGGCTTTAAACTAAAACCTGATTTTAGTGGCATCTACAGTAATATTTTTTTTCTCTTTCAAATTTTTTTTATTCTCCAAAAACATCATTAGAAACAATACACAAATTTAACAGTGAAGAAAAACATATGAATTGATGGAATGTACAAACAGTCATTCATAAAAGATATTATAATTATATATTTCTTTATGAAAAAAAACAAATTGTTGAGTTATAAAGGAGAAAATATAAAATCTGAATGTACAACATTCACTCACACTTCCACACATGAGCTGCATCGAATTAAAGTGCTATGATAGTCATGAAATAAGTAATTTTAAGTGTTCCCACCTTTTATTGAAAACATTTAGAGTTAGATTTTTTTTATTGGTATACTCATCTAACCTGAAATAATATTCAAGATCTCTTTTAAAACTTATGACAGATGGGGGATCATTAGTATATTTGAGCTTATATATATGAAATTTGGCTAAAAGAACTAAAAAATTTACATTTGTAAATTTTGTGACTTTGAAAACCCAATATTATTCCGATATTGGTAAGTCCTAAAGCAATTCCTGTCTTGGTCTCAACCCACAAGGAAAAGTCTTCCCAAAAGTTTGAGACAATACGGCATTCACAAAAAAGATGCATTAAAGTTTCAGAAATTCCTTTGCAGAAGGAACAAAGAGGAGAGTTTATTATTTTTATTGTATATAAATATTTATTTGTAGATATTATTCTATGTACAATTCGGTATTGAAACCACCGAAGTTTAGAATCAGAGGAAGATTTAAGTAAAATGGAGCATGCCTTCTTCCACCAGGAATGATCCGCCTGAAGATCAAGATCATATGACCATTTTTCTTGATAATTCTTTTTAACAGCTAACTTTTTAATAAAAATGTCATAGACTGAAATACCATGTGTTTTATTTGTTAAAACCTTATGCATATGAGGGGGACAGTGTGGAAGAGTTATATCAGTTCTATGATTCTTAAGAAAAAACCATTTTGACAAAATAGCATTTCTTACACCATAGAAATTGGTGATCATTGGTTGAAAAGAGAATTTATCACAAAATTCCTCGTAATTTTTGTATCAACTCTCCTTGCTCATTACACATGTCATAAACAAAATTTATTCCATTTTTTGACCATTGATCGAAAAAAACTGACTTGTTCTGAATTTTTATATTTGGATTGAACCACAAGGGCTCATAAAAAGGATTTTCTTCTCTATTTAGATTATAGAATGAAAGAAGGTCAGCCAATACTTCTTTCCAAAACAAATTACTTATATTATTTGATTTAATTTTTAGAAAATCAGAACCAAATATGAATAGTGATGTTTTACTTTTATCCAGAATTGTTTCAAAAATAATATTGCAAGTGTTATTGTTGGTTATCAATCTCTTTATCCAGGCTATTTTCATAGACTTGATAAATATATCAACATTTATCATCTTAAGACCACCTTCACTATAGTTTTGAACAATTTGGTTTCTAGAGACTCTGTCTCTTTTACCATTCCATATAAAATTGTACAAAAGCTGTTCTAAGGACTTTACAATTTCCTTGTTTGGTTTAGGAAGGCTGATAAATAAATGAGTTAGCTTTGATAGTATAATTGTTTTGACAACAGTAATTCTACCAATAGTACTAAGATGTCTTCTTGACCAACAATGAATAATTGCTTTGATTTCTTTCATTTTACTCTCAAAGTTAATTTTAGTAATATCACTTATGTTGAGACTGAATTTAACTCCCAGGAAAGTAAAAGGTTTATCAGTCCAATTAAGTGACCTCTCAATGCACAACCTCTCAACACTATGCCTCTTACTACCAAACCATATACATTTAGTTTTTTCGATATTGGGTTTTAGTCCAGAGTACTTGGCATATTGATCAAGAAGATCAAGCGTCTTCTTTAAACTCTTTTCTGAACCATCAAGGGTAAGACTTGTATCATCTGCATATTGAGATAATTTTAATTCCTTCGACCCGATTGAAAAGCCCTTGATCTCATTATTATTTCTAATCAGTATCCCCAAAATTTCAACACAGATTATGAAAAGATAGGGCGATATTGGATCTCCCTGTCTGCAGCCTCGGCCGATATGGAAAAATTCAGAAAAAAAGCCATGTTGAGTAACAGTCAGAGAGGCATTGTTTGTTAGTGTAAATATTGCTTTTTTGATAAAATCACCAAAATTAAAAAAAGTAAGGACCTTGTCAAGGAAGCTCCAAGATATAGAATCGAAGGCCTTTTCAAAGTCAACCAGCAGAAGAAGACCAGGAGTATTTTTCTCCTCTGCAAATTGCAACAAGTCATACAGCTGTCTGATATTTTCGCCGATAAAACGGCCTTTTAAAAAACCCTTTTGATTTTCGTGAATTATGTTGTCAAGAACAGATTTAATACGTTTCGCAAGCACATTAGATAATATTTTATAACAGACATTCAAAAGTGAAATTGGTCTCCAGTTTTTGATAAATTCTCTAGGTCTGTCACCTTTAGGAAGAATGGATATGACACCTTGTTTCTGAGTGTGAGACAATTCACCTCTTTGTATTCCTAATAATAAGGATTTTGTTATAAAAAAGCGAAGGTCTGGCCAGAAAAATTTGAAGAATTCAACAGTGTAGCCGTCAGGACCTGGACTTTTTCCATTTTTTAAGACTTTTAACAGATTTTGCAATCTCATCAAGTGTAATTTCCTGATCCAATATATTTTTACAATTATTACTTAGTTTAGGGACATCGTAAGATTTTAGTAATTCACCTAGATCAACATCTTCAATAACATCATCTTTATTCTGATAAAGATTCTGATAAAAGACCTTTATTTCATTTAATATCTCTTTTTGATCATCAATGAGCGAACCGTCCGCTTTAACAATCTTAGTAACATTCTTGTTAATATAATTTTCTTTTTTCTAAGTTACAAAAATACTTTGTTGGTTTTTCACTTGCAGCTTTTATAAGGATTTTCAAGTTTCGACCATACCTGTCTTTTTTCCTACTTCTTTTGTCTATCTGGCACAGTAGGATATTGTCACAGATCGTATTTTTATAAAGTAAATCATTTCCAAATAATAACTGGTTCAATCAAACTATTGGTTGAAACATATCAAAATCAATGGGGTATAGAATAGTATCAAGATTAAGTAAAACAGGGACAGCATATTCCTTCATAGTTGTAAATTAATAGCATCTTTAAACCTTTTCAACATATGATGTTTATCTTTAAAAGTAGTGAGTTATGTGAACATTCCAAAAGCCTCTACCCTGCTTAAAATCTGATAAGGCCATCTAGCTAAGTGATTATCATTGAATGATCACATCTATGTACCCAGGTGAGATTATTCCACTTTGTTTAATATGGACATCATTTCCATTTGAAAAATAAGGAAAAAATCTAGTCCTAGATTTTTTGGGGGATAGGGTTTCTTTTGAACGAGTGCAAGTATATCGTTCTTTTGTTAGGATTTTTACTACCGTCGCCAAGGCTGGTCTACAGAGACCCTGAAGCTCATCTCACAATATTGGTGCGAAGTTCTTCACTTGGCTTTCATTACATTATTTCTCTAGAAACATTAGTTTAGACAATCAAGTTCGAATCCAATCTTGAACTACTGTTAAAATCACCACATAAGATAGTGAACTCCTCTTCTTTTTATCACTAATTTTTCTTTTTAAATTTTTATAAAAGTCAGGGTTGTCCCTGTTTGAGACCGTAAATATTTACTATGGTAATTTTTAAACTATGCTGTAGGAATCTCTAAGTTAACAATAATCATATAAATTACCACACGTCATCATCTATACATACTGATAATAGTTTTGAACTCAAAATTATTGTTGAAAAAGTAGTACATATACACCTCTAGAGTCGCGATTCAGAATCCCATTACATAAAAACACAGGTCATCGAACAAAACCTACTTGGTTGCTCTAATCACGTTAATATCATTGTTAACAAAATGAGCTTGTAGCCTGCAAACAGTAAATAGGAGCAATTCTTTTGGCCTGAGGTAATTAAAAACGTCTTTACGTTTTGTTATAATCACTAAGACCTTCGACAGTTTAGGCTTTAAAATCTTTAAGTTTTCATGCCATAAGAAACAATATTATATGCAACATTTTTAGTAGAAAGCCGCAGCAATTTGCACACATCTCACCCACTAATAAACAAACAAACATAAAAATTAGATAGTCCTATTCGTTCATGGACCAGATC
>NW_027188856.1:0-8533 GCF_041381155.1 Argopecten irradians | reverse complement strand
TCAAATACACGTATACAGTAGATCGGTATAATCAAATACACGTATACAGTAGATCGGTTATTATCAAATACACGTATACAGTAGATCGGTATTATCAAATACACGTATACAGTAGATCAATATTATCAAATACACGTTATACAGTAGATCAATATTATCAAATACATGTATACAGTACAGAGATCTGTAATATCAAATACATGTATACAGTTGATCGGTATTATCAAATACATGTATAAAGTAGATCGTTATTATCAAATACACGTATACAGTAGATCGGTATTATCAAATACACGTATACAGTAGATCGGTATTATCAAATACACGTATACAGTAGAACAATATTATCAAATACATGTATACATGTACAGTAGATCGATATTATCAAATACACGTATACAGTAGATCGGTAGTATCAAATACATGAAAAGAGTTGATCGGCATTATCAAATACATGTATACAGTAGATCAGAAGTACATGTACAGGGTGGGACGATATTTATATTTATGAAAGGTACAATAGAAGAAAGATTTTATGGATTTACCGTAAAGTTGTGAATGTTATTTACAAGACTGTGTTCCTTCTTTTATATGATATTAAGTAAAAAAAAACACCATATAATACACAGACAATTAAGTGATGGGCTCTATAGTGTATATAATTTTGTCAATGTTATTGTGCTATATATTTTGCTGATTCCCGTTTTATCTACATATTTCACAACATTTGATGAATAATTTTCTTTCCAATGCACTTTCTTATTAAAACTTATAAAAAGATCCACTCACAAAGTGCATGGCAAATAAAAGTTCTAAGGTTGATCATCAAATATATTCTTTTCCAATTCAACTTTGTAAATCAATATTACTGGTACTATAGGTGTAATAACGTCGCACTTGCTAACGCAGACTGTTTATCATGTTGCCTGTTTACCTGTTCGTTTGACGAACGATCTCCTTCATCAGGCATTCGGGAAATAAAAACAAAAAGTCTTTAATGGGCCTGGCATCCCTTGAAGGCATGTTGAACAGTCTTGAATTTTCTTGAAATCTTGCATTTCTTCTATTTTCTTCTGGGGGAAATACGCGGAACCACGCCATCATGCCGTCAATGTCTGACGTCATGATACATGACGTCATAATGTCAATGGCGTCATCATTTCGATGGCGTCAGTACACCGTTATTTTGCAGGAAATGCAATTTTATCAATAATCATGTTCTATGTCTTTTCTTCTATCTCTAGGTTAAAATATGTGTTTATAGTAAAATAAATGTATCCCCATCGGCCCAAATCGGCCTTTGGCAGTCAGGGCATATGTACGATCGGCCCAAATCGGCCTTTGGCAGTCAGGGCCTGGTATGATCGGCCCAAATCGGCCCGTTGGCAGTTAAATGGTTAATCGAAAAAATAAGATATTTTCATGGTTGTCTGCCGGTTTGATGATAAAATGTCCGAGACACGTTTGCCTTGAAGGCGGCCTTGAAATGATCATAAGTCGATTTGATCTCTTAAATAGCACGTGACTTTAAAGCCAACGATGTATTTTGAAGTGTGATATTTTTACATGCTGCTTTATTGTCTTCTGCTCATATCTGAAATTCAGAAAGTATTTTGTGGATCTAAGCTTTACATAGAACGTGATGGTTTCATGTCGATGACGCATTCAATTAATGATATCCCGGGGATAAAAGGTGTTATTCTTAAAGTGAATAGTCGGGCAAAGGAAACCAGTCTAAATGCGTTCTTTGGCCTTCCAAAAGTCATTGTATACCATAATGATGGTCAAGTTCTGCTTACGGTGTCCAGTTTTGACCATTGAAATTTTGGGGAAGCCCCGTGTAAATTTAGCACAGTTCTAAATATAAATTCTCCAAACTCTTTGAAAACGAGGCTGCGTGGAAATGTCAACATGGACATGTGTTTCTCAGTCGTGTCGGTTTCGTTTCGTGTGATAAACCACTAATGCGGTATGCAAATTGTTGTTTTGAGATGATACATTTGATGCAAATGAAGTATTCTTACATTAATGACAATGCTTTGTAATCATTTTTCGATAAAAGCATCTTGTACATGGAAATCGACACAAATATTCGGCCGATGCAGAGATGGGGCCCCGGCAAGGGGCAATTATTGCAGCATAGCATTCGTCGTATTTTACATCAACCGAATCATGAAGGTTCAATACAAATAATCGTAACATAATTTCCCACTTAAAACCACACGAAAACGTTCCATAGAACGTCCGTGCATGTAGCTGTCAAAGATGTGAAAATAAATTAGCTCATACATAGATATTTTACAAGTACAATATATGTGTTCAATTATTCGTGTAGTTTTTTGCAGAGATTTAATTAAATTATCTATGTCTCTGGTTGTTTTTGTTTTTTTTGTAAACAATATTTGAGTTCTGGAGAGAGATGACATGAATGTCCAGCTGGAAGGAAAGAAACTTTTATGATGTATATGTATCGTACAATGTATATATGTAAACGTACATTCCATGTAGCTGCTATAGAATTACAACTAGGAAATTCTCTCAAACATTGATAGTATTTAATTCTTCACATTCATGTAGGCCTATGCTGTGAGAATTAACACATCATATATATTTCCAGAAAACATATAGGCCTACATGTATGTTACTTTCCTTTTCTGTTGTTTCCTGTTCTTTTTTGTGCTCTGGAGAAAAAGATGATTGAGTTGAAGAAAAGTAATTAATTAAGAGAAATGTGTACCACAGTACTTTGTCTGTAGCCGAGGGGTTCTATACTGTTTTAATAGTCCAGTAATTAATAATTAAATTGAAAATTTCAAAATTAAGATGAAATTGTAAATTCCATTTTTGAATGAAGTGGTTCCCCTCCTTTGAGAGTACACAGTGTGTATACTCTTTTTGGTTTTTTAGGAATAATACCTGAATAGGAACCTGAAATAACATGACAATCAATAAGGTATGTGTGTGTTGGGGGGTGGGGGTGGGGGGGGCTAAAAGACAGAAGAATCATGAGGTTGGGAAGTTGTAACTTGAGTGGGGGGTTGAAATATAGAAGAAATAGCTACAGATAACTGGAAGTGGAAGGGTGCTTTATCATTGATCTGGTCATTGCATATTTGGGGTTTACATGGCTTTTTTTTTTTTGGTTATTTAGTCTCATTGATTTTGGAGCAACTTTGAATCCATATGGTACTGTATATCTTTCTTTTTTCCATGTGTAGCTATTTCTTCTGTATTTCACCCTCCGCCCAAGTCACAACTTCCCAATAGGTACCACTTTTTTGTTTAGAACTCAAATCAAAGACAGATGTACATAGTACTACATACTACATTTTAGTCTATGTGTTTGTAATCACTGTTACTACAGTATTAATACATAAATGGTCTATGTACAAGTTACACATAGACAATAAATGTGAAATTTGGTTCAGACAAAAAGATTTTTAACATTTCAGATAACTTGCTAGTTTTATGGTTTTATTTATACGTTGAGTCTACTCTCTTGTAAAGTAGAATTTAGAAATCCTAAGACAATGTTATCTATATTGCTATATGTAAAAAAAAAATCCTTATATTTTAAAAGTAATTGAAAAGCTATCTCACAAGCCCTGACAAACAAATGGGCAGGCATATGGATGCAAGAATTATAATCACTGGATCTAGAGGACTAATATAAACAAATATTTCTACAAAGTTAAACAGTGAAAAAGTATTGCATCATAATTTTTATTTAATGATTACAATTGAAAGGAACATTTAATAAATTAATACTGTTTAAATGTTCTGTTCATGATCTTCTAGGTCCATATTGGAAAAGTTTACTTTCAAGAGCACTCAAATCAACATTCTTCAGTCTTCATATGATACTAATTGTATGTATATGTATACATACACTTGTATACAGGTCCAAGGGATGAACTTTCTGTATTCATGTCACTATGCATGCATGGTGCCTGAAAAAAAGAACCAGCAATTTTTTATGTCTGTTGAATATGACAAAAATTGAAATGATCAATTTCAAATATATATAAATGAATAAATGTAGGTTCATTCTACAGGGTTTTTTTTATTTTAGAGAAAACATTTTATAAGTTGTGAATGTGTCACTGATGCATTTGATAGAATCAAATATTGTTTCAAAAAAGATACAAAATTCATTATCTATAGTTCCAACAAAAATTCAGAATAATTATAAATGATACATGGCTGCAGTACATTTCAACTCTGTAAAGTTTGTCATATACACATGAACCAGGTACAGTTGTAATAAATATTCAAACACTATTTATCATTATGACCAGAAATAATATTGTATGTGTCCTCCAAATATATCTAAAGAACAAGCTAAAACCTACATGTACATATGTATATGTGTATATCAGAACATATACAATACAATTTTACCAATTAACCTACAATGTAAATCCTATATACAATGTATGTGTATAACACTACCAGAACATGTACAGAACAAAAATTTACAAATTAAAAATCTATAAATATATACATCAGAACTGTATGAATTGACCGGTAGCATACAGGGCATTCATTACCCCTAAAGAGGCCCCACTAAAGAACCGCTATTTACCCCAGGGTTACGTTTTACGCGATTGGGGAACAGGTATGAAACATGTGGACCACTCATTTATGAAAAAATACTGCTAGGGACTATTTACATAATGATCAAAATACGAAGACTCACTCACAACCAGCTGAGCAGGGAGTACCGGGTACGTAGTAGGCCTAGGTACGTACAGTAGCGGTCCGGAGCCGCGTGCTCGTTTGAACTGTTCTCTTCACTATAACAAGTTGTATTAACACTCTCCATGCGTCGTAATGTTTACCGAGTCAGTTGTTGGGATTGTCGCTGCTCCATTGCCTTTCCTTTCGCATTTTAGGTGAGTCAGTTGGTTGTTTTGGCGGAAACATTTTGGTTTAAAACTACGGTAGCCATGTTTTGTTTATACGGAGAGTGGTGGGTGTTGCGCATGCGTTAAGATTGAACTGCACTCTTAGCCGTCCGGGAGGACTTTTAGGATTCCCATAGATATTATTATTTTCTTCGCATGTACAGCGATTTTGACGGAAAGTTTTATTTTTCTCATTCATAAGAAATTATACCGGATATATTAATACCATTTTTACCGATTTTACAGTCACTTGCCCGACTATTCGCTTTAACAAGAGCGGGTGCTTAAAAATACGACTGGAAGAGAGGCAGAGTCAAAGCGGATATTATGGTATCATGATTGACAGCATTCAGGATTCAGACATGAAAAGTAGAAGGATACATAAAAAAGGTAATTACATGTATTTAGTTTGTCGTGCGACACCTTAAATTTCTTTCACAAAGTCATTCAGGGTTCATATACTAAGAACAGGAGGTTATTTTTTCGGATATTTAGGAATACATACATACACTGTATTTTTCTGTTTGCGAGATATTCCTTGTTTCTTAAAGAGGTTTTCTGTCTGCTTTTATCTAGTCGTTGGTTTGTCATTATCGCATAGTCTTTAGACACTAAGTCAACGATTTCAATAAAGCTTAGCGTAGACCATTAAAAGAGACTCTCCCCTGTGTATATATAATGACGAGAGATATTGTTATCTTGTCTTTGAAGCTTCTCTTTACTGCTTTAATTCCTAATCGTCGATATGACTTTGTTATAATTACAAAATAAATTGTAATTTATCCAAACGTACGCAAACATAGCAAGACGAAACCAGAGAGGCCACCCATGACAGAATATTGAGAAATAGTGCAGCTTGAAGTTTGATGCCGACATACAGTACATGTATATAATTTCTTCGGAACGAGAAATTGTTAGAAAAATAATATACATTGTGGCATGTTTCTTCTTTGTCTAACCTGCCTAAAATTGAAAATTCAGAAACATTAAGAAAGTGATGGATCACCATAAATCTTCCTCTGTGCAGATACAAAAAAAAAACTAAATACGGAAGTGAAACGGAGAGAGAGCTGAATAAAAAACAAAATCATCGGAAACAGAAGAATATATCTACCTTGTTTGGAGGCAGGTAAATCATCAGATCAAAAGTCCTAACCTCGACACATGTTCAAATTAAAAGCCTTTACTTCTATTAAGGCGACAATCATCAACCCTATATACACCTTTTACATAGAAAGCAATTACCATATAGTTGCAATTATATCATATCACTCCGTATAGGGACAAGCGATTATTTACCACACATTTTAAAACTATATATTTTCACCTAACTATATACATTTCCATGTGACGTGTTTGTTTCAACTCACAAGGCTATATCTTAATTGAATTACATGGTACATGAATCAGTTAACCGTTGTAAAGCCATAATGCACTACTTTATCTAGTACCCTATATGTTACAACCGCCATGCATGCCAAGGTCAAATGGAAATCGATATGTTTGCCTTTTTCGAGTCGAATCTGATCAAACAGATGCTCTTTGTACCTTTTAATGATACTAGTAAACATGACTATTTGATGACAGGAATATGTTCCGAATATGTACTTGAACATTTTTTCGCATATGTTACTAAAGATTTGCGAGTAATGCCTAGTTTAGCAATTTCTAATAAAAAAAAACGTACATCACTGCAAATTATGCTATTTTTGCATGCCTATAACTCTTCCCGTGTTATTGAACATACTTCACAACCCTTATATCCCATTTTAGGTCATCTGACCCGAAGGGTCAGGATGACCTAAAGTCATCATGTTTCGTCCGTCATCGTCCGCTGTGCGACGTGCGGTAACTTTCACATTTTCAACTTCTTCTCAAGTTCTACCCGTGAGATTTAACTGAAACTTGCTTGAAATGATCCTCACAAGGTCTTGATCAAATTTTAGGTTGATCCAAAATCCAAGATGCCACCATAGCCGCCATCTTGAAAATACATTTTGACTTTCGTCTCAAATTCTACCAGTGCGATTTAGCTGAAACAGCTGACATGATCTCTGGTTGATTCCAAATCGAAGGTGGCTACCATGACGCCCATAAGGTCCTTTGGTCTCTTGTTCTCTTTTGCCAACCAGCAGTTGCGAAAAGGTTACCATTATATTCAGCATCCCTATTGACTACTATTATATGCACTAATTTTCATATAAATTGGCCAATGGAATCTTATAATTGGAAATGTATAGCTGGGTGCATAAACAAACATGTCAAGTATTTCAAGTCGACCAAAAAATTTTTCAAGGGTTTTAATTTTGAAACTAATTGATATATAGACGGTGATATCCTGAGAGTATTTAATGCAGGGTAAAATTTAGTCCGCTAAACCTGCCTATATTATTAGGCTTTTTTTTTTAATTTTTTTTTTTTCGTTTTTTTTTGCCTAATATATAGTCTATATATTAGGCAAAAAAAAAATTTAAAAAAGCCTAATAATATAGGCAGGTTTAGCGGACTAGGTAAAATTGCGGACAAATCTTTTAAAAGAGTGAAATTAGATATAATTAGAAAGCAATTTTTCGTTTTTCTCTTTTTCCTAAAAGTTTTATTACTTTTATTGCAAAAAAAAACAACAACAGTTATTGCAAACAACATTTTCTGATAATAATCTAAAAGAAAAATGGCTACCATATAAAATATACGATACACTCAAATCATATATGAATACAAAATGTAGGGTACTCATCAAAGGATATCACAGGGCATGTTTGTACAAAACTAGTAGCTTTAATATAAATGAACACGAAGAATTCATTAATCGTTTTTCAAATCACAAATGAAAAGAAGAACAGGTAGTTTTATTTCAGAGGTTATTTCGATATGCAAATAAAATGGAGCCGAGGGCAGTTCCGTTGGAATTTTTAATATTTGTTTATACACCACCTTAACAACGCAAGTCTTTGAGGCGATCATGTAATTACCACCGTAATTTCTACACACAATATTCTATACGGAAATAAGGATTATTTCTGAAAGAGTCTATGCAAGACGATATCTTAAGATGATTGGGTAAAAAAGACATAAACCTATCGTCGAACGCTGTTATGTTATCTGTATTCTTTAACATTTTCGTAAGATGTTTCATACAAGGAATCTGCACGCGTTCTTACATATGTAACAAGATCTTATTAACCCTAATAAACCATGATAAAACTATAACACGAAGTAAGTTCCTAAGCTGTATGAATGCACAAAAGAGTCATATTTTTCGTGTAGATTTCGCGTTTTTCAAATTTGTGACCAAAAATTTTCATTGAATTGTTTTATAAGAGTGGACGAAACATGAATCAACAAACATTTATTTTGGCACATAATGTCGCCTCGCTTTCGGCCCATTTACAGTGGTATAAATTCTGTTATCAGCTCATCAGAAAATGAGATATTAAGTAAATTAGCTTCATAACTATGAGCTCACATATGATATAAATGGTGGTGTTATACGGTATTACTCACCATGTGGACTTATCTGATACGGTCTATAGTATACTAGATACAGATAATATATAAACCTCGCTATGAGGTTCTGGAACCGGAAGCCACATATGTTTTTTCTGGATCACGGACGGACAAAAAGT
>NW_027188855.1:0-8520 GCF_041381155.1 Argopecten irradians | reverse complement strand
ATTCAAATACATTCCAGTACCCCTTGGACTTTGAAATTGTGTCCCGCGGGAAAAGTCTCGCGCCTCCATGTAGGCAGCCATGTTTTAATTCTCGTTATCAGCATGACGAGATTTTAAATTTTCTCTGTAGGCAAAACGTATCACCAGGATATACTTTAAAATTACTTAAAGTAGTTTTAGATAACTACACAAGGACAAGAACGACACGATAAATGTACTGGTCAAAATGGTATACTGTCTGTGTGTTGTCAAGCGCACGGCACCGTCAGCCGTGACGTCAGGAAGCTTGGTGCTAAAGATGACGCCACATATTCCCGCGCATTTTTGATACATGACATGGAGAAAAACAAGATCGAAAAAATTGAAATAATCCAGTTGAATATTTCTTTCTGATCTGTATATGACGACAGCTAGACACAATGTTGAAGAATATCATTTACTATAAATCAATGATCGTTTAAAACAGTTTTAATCTCATTCTGAGATTATAATCCTAACTATATTTACATTTTTAGGTCATCTGACCCGAAGGGTCAGGATGACCTATAGTCATCGTGATTTGTCCGCCGTGCGCCGTCCGTCGTGCGTAAACTTTTTCCTTTAAAACGCTACTCCTCCTTAACCGATAGGCGGATGTCAACCATATTTGGTGTGAAACATTATTGGGGAAGGACAATCATATTTTTATAATGAGCTTGGTCCGACCCCTAGGGGCTGAGGGATGGGGCCCCAAAAGGGCAAAATTTCTTAATTTTAGCTTTAAAAACTTACTCCTCCTTCATCCTTTGATGGATTTCATCCATATTTGGTGTGAAACATCATTTGGGACGGACAATCATATTTTATATAAATGAGCCTGGTCCGACCCCTAGGGGCTGAGGGGTGGGGCCCCAAAAAGGCAAATTTTCTTAATTTTAGCTTTAAAATCCTACTCCTCCTTCATCCTTGGATGGATTTCATCCATAGTTGGTGTGAAACATCATTGGGGACGGACAATCATATTTTATATAAATGAGCGTGGTCCAACCCCTAGGGGCTGAGGGGTGGGGCCCCCAAAGGGCAAATTTTCTTAATTTTAGCTTTAAAATCCTACTCCTCCTTCATCCATAGTTGGTGTGAAACATCATTGGGGACGGACAATCATATTTTATATAAATGAGCGTGGTCCAACCCCTAGGGGCTGAGGGGTGGGGCCCCCAAAGGGCAAATTTTCTTAATTTTAGTTTTAAAATCCAACTCCTCCTTCATCATTGGATGGATTTCATCCATATGATGTGAAACATCATTGGGGACGGACAATCATATTATAAATGAGCCTGGTCCGACCCCTAGGGGCTGAGGGGTGGGGCCCCAAATGGGGAAATTTTCTTAATTTTAGCTTTAAAATCCTACTCCTCCTCCATCCTTGGATGAATTTTATCCATATTTGGTGTGAAACAACATTGAGGAAACACAATTATATTTTATTTCGTTCCGAGTAGTGTGTTTTTTGTGGAACGTTATTAAATTATTTGCCTTGAAAAAATACACGAAAATAATCTATCAACTTTAAATGAAGTATATTAAAGGTTTATTGAAGTTTTGACAACAAGTTTTTAAAAAAAATTATCAACACTCACGACTGTAAACTCGCCAGCCATTCCAACACGGCGTCAGGTAATGGCGATAGTTGAAAAATACATGAAAATAATCTATCAACTTTAAATGAAGCATATTAAAGGTTTATTGAAGTTTTGACAAGTTTAAAAAAATTTATCAACACTCAAGACTGTAAACTCGCCAGCCATTCCAACACGGCGTCAGGTAATGGCGATAGCAAGGGACCTCGCCGTTCTTCATGACCGTCAGATTTCCGTTCGGTCAAATTGAATAAAACATCGTCTAAACCATTGTCAGATTATATGCTTTTAGGCCTGTGCTATTTAAAGTTATATGTGCCGTATTTTTCATACTCACGAATCAAGACGAGCTTTTAATATGTTATTCAACACCAACAGTTACTAATATTTTGAGAATTACAATAGGTTTTAATTTACATGTACAAATAAGAGCTGAAAATGATTTTTGGCAGTACTGCCAAAAATCATTATATAACATTTTTAGTGTAGTGAAATGAGTACATACGGTCAGACCATGCCATATTGTTGTTTACAATTTCGTTTCACATTTGTACAGTATTATTAGTAATTGCAAAGTAATTTCAGAAGGTATGTTTTCATCAAAACATGTATAAGGCTTAAAAAAAACAAGAATTTAACAGTGTATAGCATATGTGTTCTAACTAACGTTTATAAGGCATCATATATGTATGTCTGTCCATTTGAATGATTTTCACAGCTTTATTCATTAAAACGTATAGGTTTAAATAGATAATTGAAGAAAAAATAAAATGTCAAAATTTTCGGCCAGTTACGGCACATTACAAATATATGCCGTAATATCAACAACAGAAGTCATGATGGCGTCCCCGGTAACATGAGTGAAGCAGTGAACACACATGTGATTTTCTCGGTAAAGTGAGTTTTACGTGCCGTCACGCTATAGTTTCGGGGCATTTCTCGGTAATTTTTATTCGGAGTTTTATAGAGTAGCGCAGCGAACGGGCCGAAGGCCCGTTCGCGAAGCGAACTCTTGTAAGAGTTGTCTCCGTAACGTTATTCTATGTAAATCATCCAATATTGTAGAGTTGGAAAACTTTCTCACCAACCGGAAAACAGGATTAGTCAACACAAGATCCAGCATCGCGCAAGACAGTATCTAAAGTCACACTCTCGCGTGATTACAAACAAGTAACGCTTGGAAAAATACAAAATGAAAACATTAGTGAAAGATAAACCTTCCAATTTTTCTTACCTGAATCTAACAATTACATTTTGTCATGAATCTTAACTTAAAAGCCGTTTTACGTGAGCAGTTGCTTCGGAATTTTCCGCCTGGCAACGGAGAATGACGTTGAGATATAATTTGTAGCCGCAGTCACGTATTTTTGCAGAAAGTGAAAGTAGAAGTATCTTATGTTCAATATTGTTTTTCTTGTGATAAACTTAATGCCAGTAATTCAGCAAAGCTATTATTCTAATAATTAATAATTCTATAAATGGTTTCTAGCAGTACAGTTATTCAGCGCACCAAATAAGCTATAAAAACAAAACACATATCAATATCGATAAGACTAATGGGTCAGGGGAGAGTACTCTTTCGCCGTTGGAAATCCTTTATTTAGATCTACCTGGCAAAAACGGAAGAATGGATTAACTGCTGCGCTCTCAGATAGGCTTTGCCTAAAATTATATTATAGTAACACTGTGCATTGTAGTGAGTCGGCAGAGTTTGTAACAGTTGTCTCCCTTTGTACGGACTGTTCTTGTTGACAGTTTGGGGGGAATTCCAGTTCATTTTTATAAACTATTAGTGGATAGACCTAGCAATATTCGATTAAATATCCGTAATTGAAAAGACATTTATTGTCAGTTGGATTATTTTTACTTACAAACAAGTTTATAAGAGCGCAGCTCTCTGCGCGGCCGAAGGCCGCGTAGAGCGAAGCTCTACTAACCATAACACGTGTGTGAACATATAGATTCAAATACATTCCAGTACCCCTTGGACTTTGAAATTGTGTCCCGCGGGAAAAGTCTCGCACCTCCATGTAGGCAGCCATGTTTTAATTCTCGTTATCAGCATGACGAGATTTTAAATTTTCTCTGTAGGCAAAACGTATCACCAGGATATACTTTAAAATTACTTAAAGTAGTTTTAGATAACTACACAAGGACAAGAACGACACGATAAATGTACTGGTCAAAATGGTATACTGTCTGTGTGTTGTCAAGCGCACGGCACCGTCAGCCGTGACGTCAGGAAGCTTGGTGCTAAAGATGACGCCACATATTCCCGCGCATTTTTGATACATGACATGGAGAAAAACAAGATCGAAAAAATTGAAATAATCCAGTTGAATATTTCTTTCTGATCTGTATATGACGACTGCTAGACACAATGTTGAAGAATATCATTTACTATAAATCAATGATCGTTTAAAACAGTTTTAATCTCATTCTGAGATTATAATCCTAACTATATTTACATTTTTAGGTCATCTGACCCGAAGGGTCAGGATGACCTATAGTCATCGTGATTTGTCCGCCGTGCGCCGTCCGTCGTGCGTAAACTTTTTCCTTTAAAACGCTACTCCTCCTTAACCGCTAGGCGGATGTCATCCATATTTGGTGTGAAACATTATTGGGGAAGGACAATCATATTTTTATAATGAGCTTGGTCCGACCCCTAGGGGCTGAGGGATGGGGCCCCAAAAGGGCAAATTTTCTTAATTTTAGCTTTAAAAACTTACTCCTCCTTCATCCTTTGATGGATTTCATCCATATTTGGTGTGAAACATCATTTGGGACGGACAATCATATTTTATATAAATGAGCCTGGTCCGACCCCTAGGGGCTGAGGGGTGGGGCCCCAAAAAGGCAAATTTTCTTAATTTTAGCTTTAAAATCCTACTCCTCCTTCATCCTTGGATGGATTTCATCCATAGTTGGTGTGAAACATCATTGGGGACGGACAATCATATTTTTTATAAATGAGCGTGGTCCAACCCCTAGGGGCTGAGGGGTGGGGCCCCCAAAGGGCAAATTTTCTTAATTTTAGCTTTAAAATCCTACTCCTCCTTCATCCATAGTTGGTGTGAAACATCATTGGGGACGGACAATCATATTTTATATAAATGAGCGTGGTCCAACCCCTAGGGGCTGAGGGGTGGGGCCCCCAAAGGGCAAATTTTCTTAATTTTAGCTTTAAAATCCAACTCCTCCTTCATCCTTGGATGGATTTCATCCATATGATGTGAAACATCATTGGGGACGGACAATCATATTATAAATGAGCCTGGTCCAACCCCTAGGGGCTGAGGGGTGGGGCCCCAAATGGGGAAATTTTCTTAATTTTAGCTTTAAAATCCTACTCCTCCTCCATCCTTGGATGAATTTTATCCATATTTGGTGTGAAACAACATTGGGGAAACACAATTATATTTTATATAAATGAGTCTGGTCAGAACCCTAGGAACTGAGGGGTGGGGCCCCAAAAGGGCAAATTTTCTTAATTTTAGCTGGCCCACTTCCTGTTTTAAGGTTTCAGTCTCCGATCTCAATGAAAATTGGTCTATAGGGGTTTTAATTGATGCCGAACAACATGCAAACATTTTCGTAAAGATTTTGGTATTCCAAGATGGCCGCTGGCCCACTATCTGTTTTAAGGTTTCAGTCTCCGATCTCAATGAAAATTGGTCTATAGGGGTTTTAATTGATGCCGAACAACATGCAAACATTTTCGTAAAGATTTTGATATTCCAAGATGGTTGCTGGCCCACTTCCTGTTTTAAGGTTTCAGTCTCCGATCTCAATGAAAATTGGTCTATAGGGGTTTTAATTGATGCCGAACAACATGCAAACATTTTCGTAAAGATTTTGGTATTCCAAGATGGCCGCTGGCCCACTTCCTGTTTTAAGGTTTCAATCTCCGATCTCAATGAAAATTGGTCTATAGGGGTTTTAATTGATGCCGAATAACATGCAAACATTTTCGTAAAGATTTTGGTATTCCAAGATGGCCGCTGGTCCACTTCCTGTTTTAAGGTTTCAGTCTCCGATCTCAATGAAAATTGGTCTATAGGGGTTTTAAATTGATGCCAAACAGCATGCAAACATTTCGTAAAGATTTTGGTATTCCAAGATGGCCGCTGGCCCACTTCCTGTTTTAAGGTTTCAGTCTCCGATCTCAATGAAAATTGGTCTGTAGGGGTTTTAATTGATGCCAAACAACATGCAAACATTTTCGTAAAGATTTTGGTATTCCAAGATGGCCGCTGACCCACTTCCTGTTTTAAGGTTTCAGTCTCCGATCTCAATGAAAATTGGTCTATAGGGGTTTTAATTGATTCAGAAGGGGGAACTTTTGTAAGGACAATCATATTTTATAAAGGACCGAGGTAAGACCCATGGGGATAGTATGACCGAGGTCCAAAATAGTAGCTTTGCTGAAATTTGGCTTTAAAATCTAACTCCTCCTTATATTAATCCTGGAATGGATTTAGACCATATTTTGGATGAAGGGCTACCAAGTTTGTTCAACAAATGACATTTACCTTTTTCAGAAACTTACATATTCAACTAAGGAGTTCCTTGTATTGATTATATTAATCGTAAACCAATACTTTATACTGTGACTTTGTGCCATGAGTCAGATGACCGTTAAGGCCCATGGGCCTCTCTTGTTTTATATGTAGCTGCGCTCTTCTGAGGTTTTGCCTTAAATTCATATTAAGAGCGCAGCTCTCTGCGCGGCCGAAGGCCGCGTAGAGCGAAGCTCTACTAACCATAACACGTGGTGGTGTGCATATAGATTCCAATACATTCCAGTACCCCTTTGGACTTTGAAATTGTGTCCCGCGGGAAAAGTCTCGCGCCTCCATGTAGGCAGCCATCTTTTAATTCTCGTTATCAGCACGACGAGATTTGAAATTTATGTACTAGACTAAATGTTTTATCAGTATACGCTTTAAAATTACTGTAAGTAGTCTAAATTTACACATATACAAGAACAACGCAATAAATGTACTGGTCCAATATATACTGTGTATGTTTTTCAAGCGCACAGCACCGTCAGCAGTGACGTCACAAAACCTGACGCCAAAGATGACGGCACAGATTCGCGCGTATTTTTGATAGCATGGCATGTTGCCAAGTTTTCTCTGCATCTGATAAAAAACAAGATTGAAGTATATTGAACTATTTCATTTGGACTATTTTTAATTCTTTCTTACTATTGATAGTATGTGCATGTCAGTGAAATATTTTATTGTTAATCTCGTAGAAAAATATAGACAATATAAATTTATGATATTATAATCTTTTACATGTAGCTGCGCTCTTTTGATGCTTTGCCTTAAATTCATATTATGCAATTACTTTTAGAGTCGCGGTTTGTAAGTTAGTCTGCCGTAGGTTAGTAAGGCTACTGTAACAGTTGCAACTTGCAGTGTACTTACTACTATAAGTACCGATATTGAGCATAATTAATACCTTATTGTAACATTGAAAATAAGTCTGAAGTAATTAAGTGGGAAAATGTGACTGAAACATGTGATAAACGGAGAACATCTGACAGTTACAACACACAACGTACGTTGCAATACACAGTGTAAAGTTATCTCCCGTAGTTCCGGAAACTGTCGATAGGATTACCAAGGTATTCCGTATTTGCATATTACAGAGTTATCTACCCTTGCGGGTAGGTATCGATTGTTACGTCACTTGTTTGCGAGCGTAACGTCATACATTTCGGAGAAAACGACGTAAATTGCGCTCACAAAATAATGACGTAACAATCGATACCTAACCGCAAGGGAGCTAACTCTGTAATATGCAAAGATGGAATAGTGTTCCGGTGATCATTGAAAACCATAGACATTGCATGATGGCAGGACTTATTCATAGAATATTTTTCATATCAATCTTATCGTGTAAAATCCTTGAAATAGTTGGAAACTAGTTGGGCAATATTGCTGTGTTTCTGTGTTAATAAACTGATTTTCATTTATTTAGTTTGTGATTCTTTACAACAGTTAATAAGTTATCATATTATTATACTGCTAAACTTAAAGGCCCACTACCTTTCCGGAGCAAAAAATAAATGTTTCTTAAAAACATTAAAGGCCCACTACCTTTCCGGAGCAAAATTTAAAGGTTTCTTTAAAACATTAATAACAAAAGAAAATATAAATCGATGGCTTAAGATGAGGTTACAACACCAAACATATGCAAGATTTCCTGTCTAATATACGATAACAGTGGAGATTCGTTTCGCTGTTTTGCCGTCTGGCGCAGTGATAGTCAACTACCGCGCGGCATTTAGGACGACGGCGGGAAACATAAAACGACCCGCGTTATGAAAATTAAAATTTTATTTATTTTAATTAAAAAGTTCTGAAGGTGATGATAAGTGTGCTAGTAAACGTATAGTTAATAACTTCTGCGACTCTACAAAATTATTGATCTCGTTTTACATTCCTATTTTAAAAATTAAAAGCCGTTTCGGAAAGGTAGTGGGGCCCTTTAATAACAGCTGAAAATATAGCAGAATGAGCCTAAGCTGAGGTGAACAAATGCAATAAATATGCAAGAATTTCTGCGTAATATATGATAAACGGAAGTTGGAAAAGAACATTCACGCTGTTTTGCCGTCGGGCGCAAGTGATAGTGCCCCTAACCGCCCGTTATTTTTGCAAATGACGGGCGGGGTAACATATGACGACCCGCGTTATGAAATATTAGGCGTTTTTATGTAATATCAAATCAACATGTTCAGAAGGTGAGTATAAAGGTAGTATTAACGGTAAGTTAATAAACTTTTGCGAGTCTACAAAAATTATCACGATCTACTTTTTTTCCTTCACCATTTATAAAATTTAAACGCCGTTCACGGAAAGGTCAGTGGCCCTTTTAAATAATT
>NW_027188854.1:0-8571 GCF_041381155.1 Argopecten irradians | reverse complement strand
AATTTGCATATTTATCTTAACCAACAATATATCAAACTGGTTTTTCCCACACGTAATGTACTTACTTCAGCATGATTTTTTTGTTTCTTTGTTTTTTTATAGATATGTAAATGTATATGTCATGTCAGTTATTTCCCTTCCTACAGATGTAATGAGATATTGAACTAGGGGAGACAACTCTTGATAAAAAAATTACACCAAAGACAGGACAGAAAAAAAGAAAAAGAAAAAAAAAAAAAAAGATTTAAAAAAAAAGGGGGGGGGGGGGGAGTAAACCCTAGGTCACAGATCTTTCAAATATTTTTAAAATATTACTGTTTATACATTTAACCAATTTTGTAATTCTGCAAGTGTGCTTGTGGTTTCCGCTTTAAATTACTGTTGGATATTATAATCCTGTGTTTTTTAGTTCAAATTTAATATGATTTTTTAGACTGTGTTGAAATTGAGTTCTTTTTCTAGACATTTGCAGTTGTAAATGTATTGTTTTACTAGAAGCAGTATCAAATTTTCAATATGGAAATTAGCATTTGTACTATCTTCTTTGCCGAAGATAAAATCCTGTTTTTCGAATCTAAGACTTAAATTATTAGTAATTATAGAAATTCTTAATTATTCAATCAAATTTGATACATTTTCACAGTCCCAAAATATATGAGTGATTGTTTCTGGATGTGTTTTACAAAATGTACATAGATTGTTGTTTGATTTACCAATTCTTAAAAGAAATGTTTTTGTAGTTAGTATTCTGTGATTTATTCGGAATTGTAACCATTGAAGCTTTGAGCTAGTAGTATCATTAAAAGGTTGTTTATAAAATATTTCCCCCATTCATCCCGATCAATTTCAAAATTTTGATTCCATTTATTTTGAGCAGTAGGTATAACTTCATTTTTAATTAAAACATTATATATATTTTGAACACCTTTTTTACAACTTAAAATCAATTTGAGGTTTATTGGTATGTTAGGAAGAGTTATATTTTTTTCAGAGTCAAAACTTTGTTGATTGTTTCTGATGACATGATTAATGGCATTTTTCATACCCTGATATTCTAGAAAATTGGTCTGAATGTTATACGTTTCACGAAATTCTTCTAGACTATATATGGATTTGTCTGTTTTCAAAATGTTATAGATATAAATATAACACCCTTTTCATACCATAACTTCTTAAAAATAACTTTATGATTTATTCTGATTTCATTATTAAACCAAATAGGGTTTTCTAAAATATTTGTTTTGTAAATATTACTTGAACTTAAGGTCGTACACCAAGCCTCTAGAACATCTCTCCAAAATAAATTTTTTACAATTTTTAGATTGTTTTTTATGTGTTCAATTCCAGTATTCGCTAATTTTTGTTTGTCAAATAGAGATCTTAGAATAATATTCCAGTTTCCTTCTTTACAATAAATTCTTCTTATCCATGATACTTTTAGAGCAGTTATAAAAGGATTTTAGATGAATCATTTTAAGCCCCTCTTCCTCACATTTTTTTAATAATTACATCTCTTTTAATTTGATCCGGTTTACCATTCCATAAAAAATCAAAGCACAGACAATTAATTTGTTTAATATACAAGTTATCAGGATTTGGAAGCGATATAAATAAGTGGTTGAACTAGGATATTAGTAAGGTTTTTATTACAGCTATTTTGCCAATTGGTGTAAGAATTCTTTTGTTCCAAATTGAAATTAGTACCTTACGTTTTTCATCTTCTTCTTTCTAATTCGCGAGTGTGCATTAATGATTTATATCGATATGAGTTGCTGAAACAAAATTACGAGCTCGAGTCATTCATGAAGAAACACACCAACGCAAATTAGAATTGTTTATAAATCTTTTGTTTTAGTAAAACTTAATTGTTTTTCATCTAGCTTTATTTGAGACATCAGTAGCTAAGGTCTTGATGTCACGTGATTCTCGACATGAAACAGTCACAGAAGATATTACAACTTTAAACGTTATTAACATCAGTTTGCCGCCATTCATGGATTGTTAGAAGTTTCAAGGACTCAAACTTATTGATACTTTCCGGAAAGTCAAACCGACAATTAAAAATGATGAACATTTAAGCAATCATTTAACTTCTTAAGGTTAGTGTAGTCATTACATTAAGATACTTGGCGTATATGACTTGTGAGTTGTACTGTTGCCCGATTGAGAACATTTTTAATATCGTTATCATTAAGATATAATATTATACACAGTATCTTACATATATAAAAAAAAAAAACAACAACAAAAACAAAACAAAACAAACAAAACAAACCAACAACACCGAAACCAATTCTAAAACCCATTTATTTCTTGATAAACATTCACAAATCACACATTACATTTTAGTGAACAGCATTACAATCTACTTTATTATTTAAAACCAGCTGAAAATAGTAAACACTTGATAAAAAGGTCAACATCCAATCCTCGTAGTTAATTACATGTTAGCCATGGTATCATTTCAGACAAAATTTATCCGATCATTGATTCATTAAACTTTTAAACATATTATCAGTTTTTGTCGGACCAATGAATTTATCAAATATACATGATAATAAAAAGTTCAAAAACAGAGTAAGGCCACATATGTTTTTTGTTTTGCTTTTGTCATTGTTTTTTGTGTTTCAACGAATGCCTGCTGTTAAGGGATTCTAACACAAACTTCTACCCTTAAATGATTATTTACGTTACATATAGTAAAGTAAAATGTACGTTATGTTGCACACTTTATGGATTAACCCCGGACTCAGAAATTTACGATCCCGAATGACTGAATAACGATGCTATTGGCAACAAGTCGAGTAAGCGAATGCGAGCATGCAACACACGGGGATGGAAACCACTAAAACATTAAACTTCCTAGGACTTTTGACAAAATAATCTAATATTATTTTATTAATACAACATTAAGTATAATATCAAAATGAAATAATACTTAACAAACACAAGTGTATTCCGAAATAGAAGGACATTGTCATCTCATCGCAAATCACATAAGTTAAAACCCTAATTCAGTTATGCAGACAACATAAAAAAGAAGCATTTGTTAGTCTTAACATTCACATACATAGTCTGAATAGCCAGCAATCAAAACTTTTGAATAGTTCAACCACCGTGATGTTAAATTCATGTTTGCTATTTACAACCACTGCAATTTGCTATATAACATCACAAAAATGTTGATTTCAAATACACTTAATACCAACCTCTGTTTAATTAATATTTACCATAAACAACCACTGCAATTTTCAATATTCATATTAATTTAACTTAAAAGCTCAATTAATCTTTATTATAAAACAACAACAATGTTCAATTCATAATTACATTTTTTTCTCAGGGATCGCGGTGGCTGACATATTACCACAAACTTTGAATCTCATGTGAGATAGCTCCCACACGTGTTTATTTTCGCGCCGGTACTAAGGATTTTCTGCACCTCCTAAATTTGAGACATGAGAAGATCAGTCTTGAAGTCACGTGATTCTCGACATTGAAATAGTCACAGAACACATGGCAACAACTTTAAACGTTATTGACATCAATCCCTGTTGTTACTATGACGTTAAATCAAACAAACCAAACAGCATTGTTATCAGCATCCTCGATATTCCAGGGGTTCCGATCACTTACGATCTCTACACCTCTGGACTATCTCATAGCAAAACTGGAGGCAACAGAATAGAACAGGTAACTTAGTCATTTGATGTACATCAAAAGAGCCGTACAACGGTACACTGTGGTTGACTCTGTGGCTTTGATGTTAGGCGTCGCTCTCTCTGTAGTCTTCAAATGAAATATTTGCTAGCCCGTGATTGGTCAAATGTTTCCCGCTGAGCTGCCTTCAATTTCACTGTGAGATAGTCCAGGGGTGTAGAGATCGTAAGTGATCGGAAGCCCTGGAGTATCGAGGATGTGTTATCAGTAACATATAACTATGTATATGCAGAAATATATATACATAGAGATTGGAAACTCCTTCATTGTCTTTGCTGACGGCAGAGCGACCTCTGTTTTACAGCCATTTCCTTATTGGCTTACTACTTTTAAGTGCTTAAATTAGTATAAAATTTATGATATGGTTTGATATGACCGGTTATCCATATTAAACTGCTTTAATATGATTTTTGAAAACATGAAAATGAGCAATTTGAACTGTTTATTTTCTCGAAAATCATACATTCTAAACCAGAAAATATTTTCTTTTATTGATATATTCATAAGTTAAAATATTATTTGTTTCTCCCCAAAATTGTACCCACAACATTTGAAAATATCTGATCTGTATCCTACTGTATTTAACTATAAGGAGTAGAAAAAACACTAAGCACATATAGGGGTGTATTTGCCGATCGTAAAAATGGCGAATTTGCCAATCTCTTGTAGTTATAGATTATAACCTATATGTTTCTGGTATATATATGATCTGAAATTCTTGACTTCGCAAATAAAATTGGTTACATCCGATTTAAATATTACAATGAAACTAGGTAAGATCATTCAAATGTAGAAAATTATACATAATAAATACTTCAAGAAATTAGATATTCCTAGCCACGTTCTGCTAGCAGTCATCAAGACATGATAGTAAAATACTTCATTTTTTTAATTTATGTATTGATTTCTTAAGATACAAAAATAAATAAATAAATAGGTAAAAAAAAAAAGAAAAAAGATAAAATTTTAGATAAATTTCAGAAAGATACATGTAGATATCCCAACAAACTTATAGCAAATGTTGATATGTAAATATATATCATATCAAAACGTTGTTACCTTCTAATCAGCAAAACAGATGTGGACGTAAAATTTCTATTAAAAATAATAAAACCTGTTTATTTCATTATAAAAAATCACTAATGAAATATTGATACATTTCAATGAACATCAGTATACCAATAAAACCTACTTAAGTTTTAAAAAGTTGTAAACACCAAATGGAAATATAATAAAACAATTGAAAAAACCCAGAGTAAACTTCGTTAGACTTTTGGAAAAAAACTAGTATCAATTTTTAATGCAATATTGTAACTAACTGTGAAGTTATTGTAATTTTAAAGTATATTCTGCATAAAGTCACATTTAACACACACAAATATATTCCAAAATAGGACATTGCCATCTCATCGCAAGCCGCATTTAGCTATTGTTATTAGGAAATAATACAATCATCATCATCATCATCATCAGAAGAAGAAGAATTTGAAATATGCACAAAAATCTTTGTATTTGGGGATATTGCATAATGTTATCATAACATTAACATATAAGATGTGGTTTGAAGCATCTGAATATCCAATAAACAAGGCTTTTGATTGAGAGTGGTTCCCATTGCATAATCGTAAAAGACAATTAAATTTTTTGAAGTGCATCAAAAGCAAGATGGTGACCTGATGAGTAAGCTACCAAGTGTTTCCTCGCTAAAGGTCATGCAGCCAAAATTTGAGTATATTATACTTTTAATGATATGATAAATCTCAAACCAAATATAAACGAAGTGTAAATAATATAGAACGATACTAAAAAACACAAACTACATGTACATGTACTTGTGTATATAAGTCTGTAGTGGAAAATGAAAATAAACAATTAAGAAATCGCCAAAAAAAAAACAATGTATACCGAACTACCGTACAAGTGTACAAAATGGAGTAAAAAACACAAATGAAACTAAATCAATTAACCAATACATAAAAAGTAAGGTATATTACTCACATGTAATACTGTATTGTCACAATTACTATATAAACTAATCAGGCCGAAGTGAAATCTATCATGCAATGAGTCATTTAATAACGTGATCGTAATGGCGTCTCTGGCTTCTATACAGACCTTGTTGTATTCCATGAAATAATTCTTCAGTATCTTACACTTTCCATTTTAGTTACAAAGCTATGTAATCTATATGATCTGACGGAAGAACAGTCGCTACATTCCATTTAAAACAACGTGTACATATATATATATATAAGAACAATATAATGTAAATTGCATAATATAAATTCAAATGTAGAATTTTACAAAATAATTCGTACAAAAATGATTACTTAATCAACTTAAATATTTAGCCATGCTTGATTAGCTAACCGAAAGGGAAAGGGTCTTTGTTAAGTTGTAATAACTTGTACCCGATCCCTTGTCAATGTTTTTTGACAATAAATACGTTTTAACTAAAAGCGAACCGATAATTAGCGTTCGTTGGCGATAGATAATGGCAAAAACTATTTTGAGATTAATTCAAGCAATGTTTTCATAAGATTTTCCATAGAATATCATAAACACTTAAAAAAATCCCTACATATCTGATTGTAAATATTCAATTTTTAAAGTAAATGCATGTTCATGTATATATAATACGAAAACGATGTTAACCTTGAAATCAGAGGTTTACAAGCAAAACAAATGTGGACGGAAACTTTGAGATTTTGTTATAGAATGTACACGTAATTATACAACATAAATACAGAAGGAATAGTTTGCATGTGAAAGACAAATACGTGATAAAATCCAATCCAATAATAATAAAAAAAACATTATAAAAATAAATGAAAAATGTGCGAATAAGATCTCGCTTATCAAAACGTATTCGATAATTATCACAGTTGAGTCAAAAAAGGACATGCGTATTTGCCCGTCTAATATAAAGAATTAAAGGCCAGTTTCATATTTACTTCTTCAAATGCACAAACTCACTTAAGTAAAACCAGACAAAGAAACACTTTATCAGTCGAAATGTGACATTTCCATTGAGATCAAAAATTGCTTCAAGCGGATTTGTATTTCTGTTAAAATTTTCTATTAGTTCATAAAGCTGATTCTATAAATATATTGTGCTTGTTTGGTCTTTAAGTAATCCAATCCAATCCAGTTTCCAATCAAAGAAATCTTGTATCCATACACACAGCTAATCTCTCATTTATATGTTAGACCATACCACACACATATAGACTCTCATGGAGGTGCTAGACCTTATGCGTTTGGTAAACACGGTTTAACCTGATTGTTGTATCAGATTGATGAGGACACTGGTGGGTTGAGGATAGAGCACTGTAGGTCTTCAATTATATCATTGGGATCATCAGCAGCACCGATCTTCCTAGTTAAAAGAAAGAAGACGTATGGTACAATAAAGTGCATAAAAGTGTTAAACTTCTTTCTTCTAACAGTAATGTATTTTGTTTTGGTTTGCTTTACGTTCTTACTAACAATTAGGGTCATTTAAAGATAGTGGAGGAAAACCGTGGTACCCGGAGAAAAACCACCGACCAGCGGTCAGTACTAGGCAACTACCCAACATGGGATTCGAACTCGCGACCCAGAGGTGGAGGGTTTGTGGTAATATGTCGGGACATCTTAAACACTCGGCCACCAACAGTAATGTATAAATGAAAACAAAACTTCAATAGGCCTAAAACGCTCACCTGATCTGTTGATTGTTGTAACTACAACTAAAGATATGACCTTTACAAATAAAGTTATCACATCCTTTGTTCGTCTCATTGCCCTAATCCTTTTCTTAAAAGGACATTGATATTAAAAAGAACGCATGTATTGTGGATCCCAGATGTCATTTTTTATAATCTTTGGCAAAGTCAGTGACCTAATATTCCAACAATCAAGATAAGTATCAATTGCGCATCCCAGTTTTCAGTTCTCATTGTTTTGAACGTGTTTCTTTAAAGTTAATCACAGTGACCTTAATTATTATGTAAAATTCTAGTTCCGCATGCATTGTGGATCTCAGATGTAAATTTCCATTGTCCTGAGGCCATTTAAGTAAGTAAAATTTCTTCATCAATGGTTCATACCAGTCAAAAATTTTCATTGCCCTGTGGGTTTTTTCTAAAAAGTAGGTCGTGGTGACCTTATTTGGTATATTTACAGTTAAGCATGCATTATGGATTCCAGATGATAACTTTATTAGTCCTCAGTTAATGTGGGTCATCCTTCTTTTGACCTAATTTTACAAAATTCAAGTTGAGCATACATTATGCATCGCAGATATCAATTTTGATTGTCCTTGACCTTTTTCGAAATAGTATATCACAATGGACCTAATTTTGCAAAGTGCAACTTCAATATACTTTGCGGATCCCATATGTCAATTTTCATTGCCATAGATGAATGTTTTTAAAAGGAGGTTACAGTGACCTGATTTTACTAATAAGTGTGATATGCATTGCTAATCCAAATAGATTTTGTATGTCAATTTCAATTGTTCTAGGACATTTTTAAAAGTAGGTCATCATGATATCAATTTCAAAAATCGTGTTCAGCATCTATCGTTCATCCCAGACATTAATTTCGTTTTTATGTGAAAGTAGGTCACAGTGAACTTATTTCATTTGACATCAAATTTTATTATTTCATTCTAATTATTTCTTCAACCATGGTAAATGGAGTGGAAAATATTTACAACAATTGCATTTGTATAACAGAAAGCCTTTTATGATGATTAATTTTATTTTTGCTGGTTAAGCTGACAATTCTCTCTGAAAACTATCAATAGAACTATACCCTTTCTAGGTACTGCTAGTAGAAACTGTTCTTATAAATCTTCTCTTGATT
>NW_027188853.1:0-8603 GCF_041381155.1 Argopecten irradians | reverse complement strand
GGGTACTCTCGACTTTTTTTTCTACGTTCAAAACCTCGCACGTCCTGAAGTGATCCTAGTTTTATGTGTAATAATCTACTCATAAAATCGCACTAAATTTAAACACCACGCATGAATCATGATCAACTTAAGAATGTTGGGTGTTTTTGTACTCTCATTCGCTGCTTCCAACACTATATGTACATGTATGTCAAAGCTTAAAATTTAATAAAGTCTGAAAGTCTCAATATGTTTCTGGTTCATGTAATTACCTTTTCGGAAAAGAACATAAGCCCACACCTCCGTGTTCTTGCTTCATGTTTCTGTAGAAAAAAACTAGCCTTAATCTCTAAATTGCCCCTTTAAACTGCGGTCATTCTTTGTGATTGTTTATTATTGACGAAATACATTTATCAACTTACAATGTACATTAAAAGAAATGAAACGAATGACTGGCATTTCAGAAGGCTTACATCAGAATTAAGACTTGTTCCCTGATCATGACACGCCCAATTTAATCATGGTCTGTAGCACGCTTTGAAGCATATCATATACCTTGTTGTTTAACATCAGTCAAATATTTAATAATCAATTGATAATAATACGGGTTCATTCTATTTGTTATGTTTATTGCTTGTATCAAATGAAAATGAAATATCTGCATTGAATAACCTTCGTAGTCATTTCTGTAAATGTGTGAACGTCTTAAATATCAATAGGTGACTGTTATAAGATAATTTTACATGTATATGTTTGCAGAAACGCCACATAACTGGTATGCACTTATAAGAGCATCGGATTGTAAATAATCATTGTGCAAATCTATTATCATCGATGTTTTCGAATGGGTTTTTTCGGCGCTGTATCACCCTATTTTTCATAATTTCAACTGGAAGTTCTACGTTACAACTGTTCTTATTCAGTGGGTTTTTTTTGTTTTTTTTTTTTTTTTGTTTTTTTTTTTTTTTGTTATCAAGTAGACATTAAAGATCATTTACGTCAACATTAAAGACAGTATTATGTGAACAAGTGCCGTTCTAGAAATTTTATTAACATTTTCATTTTGATGATAGTTTTAGTCGAGGAAACACGGCGTATTGTATGATGGTAAACGTATATGATGTTCTTCTATAATTGGAGTTATCTTGTGTGACAAGGCCTGATCAGATGGTATTACATTATATGTACGTCAACTCTAGTTAGCTATATTGCAGTATTACGTAACCCAATGTGGTTTTATCTAATATCTTAACGTTTTCCTAGGACTTGATGGTATAATTAATTCGTGAAACATATGTTGGTACGATGTATTGCATAACATAAAAAAACGTAAAAAGCTAAGACTATGATACTATGAAAGTGTGTGGTGCGCCATCCTTCATTTTTGAAAATAATGTTCTATAATATTTCGACACATATTTCCATTTATGTCGCTTACCCCTAGGTAATGACATATGTCAAATTGAATGAACATCTTTTTATTAAACTCTTTTAAACGATAGTTTTATTTTAACTCTTTTCGCGCTGTCTTTTCAGCGCCAATTCATGTACAGCGCTTCATTTCATAAAAGAGTATTATCTAAATATCCGGTATTAAGCCACCAAAATGGGCTTATGTATATATCCGCGCTAATATATCACTTAAAAAAACAATTCCACATTCACGTAAAAATTTGACTACGCTAAAATAAGAACTTTTACAGTAGATCCACTAGTATCTATGCATTCCTTCTATGTTAATTTCCGAAGTACGAATTAAGTCGTCTTAGAGGTTCCCCTTGAATACATTGGCAGGGTGCCCTTTGACCCCTAAGCCTTTAACTCTGAACACTTTGCCAGAGTCGGGGTATTTTTTGCGTTCCTCTTCTGTTGACCCCGCTTCTGAAGTAGTTACAAAAAGCTCGTCAAGGTTTTTACCGCCAAAACAGCAGGAAGTAGTTCTCTTGCATGGGATTTCAATTTTTCTGAGCATCTCCCCTACAAATCATAATGTATGAAAAATACTTATTATTTAAAACATTCAGACATTAAGTTTACATCACTGTCAAAAAGTAATTCGAAATTCGTTTTCTTTTCTTATCGTTCATGTTTGTCTTATCACGAATATGCGTTGATAAACATGGGTTCAGCTAAAAAACAATTTAAAATCACTTACAAATCATAAACGTGAACAAGCCGAGTGATGCATTATCTTCTTTCCATTTTAAACTAAATATTGAATTACCAAATGTATCATGTGGTGGCCGGTTAGAAAATTAAGGCCGCAATCTCCCTTTATCGACCCAAAAACGAAACACTAAGATAGCGAAATGGCCCAAAGCGGTTATCATAGTACCCACCTGTCTTACGGGTTGAAGGCAGATGACATGTCGCCCAACCAGCTAGAGGGGGGCGATAAGCCGATACCTGATCACTTGTCACAAGGTCTGTACGTCACATTAGCACATACCGATCCACGGTATCTACACCTAACAATTCTCAAGGGTCATCTGGGAATCGTCAAACTTCCCTCATGTCCCAGCACCGTCCCTCTTGTATACACCACTACCTTTAAGACCTGACCAGTTCGCCGGCATGGCCATTATCGCACACGTGCCATGTTAGAGGTCTTTTTTTCAGTTCCTGTAACAACTGTTACCAAATTTACTCCTATCCTAAACTTCTAAAGAAAAAAAGCATTGATTAAGGGACAATAGACAGTATTATATAAAGTCGTTTTTTCATTACAACTGGAAATATTGTATTGAATTGAATATTACTTCCTGATGCCGTGCTTGCGGAGGTTATATTATGACTTTTCAATACAGAAAATGTAATAAAAAAATGGGGAGGGACTAGCAGGCTAAATTAGTGACCTCGCATCTTGTCTTCACAATTTATTTGACGTTACTGTTTCGAGCAACCACTGATTCAAAAGAAACGCTTCTTAAAACAGGACCAACTAAATGGGTCTTTACGAATGGTCCTTATTCGTCTCCACTTGTATTGGAAACTGACTGGAAAACATTGATCGCATTTATTGCCGTTAATACCGTGTTGTTATCAGTCTTAGTTAGCGCTATAACATGTTTGGAACACCATCTTTTTTTATCAATAGCGCCCTCGATAGTCTTTTTATCGCGTGTATTGTGTGAATGAACGTGTACTTACAGTATTTTACCATGTTGCTGAGCCGTCAATAGATCGATTCAAAAGGCCCATAATTTTGACCTGGGGCACGCTCTTCTATGAGACGTGACATGCGTTTTGGCGTGGCTATAGGGAACTGTGTCACATGTCCAGCACCGGTTTGAAGACTCCACGCGTACAGTTTTCTTTTTGTCTTTCAAGACGTTTGCTTGTAGGGATCCGTCATGTATCAACGACAACAATTAAAACAGATCCCCCTTTTCCATCTCAAACCTCACAGTGGATCTCGATAGGATCTAAGTACCCTTACCCATTGGGGGGTGCTCCTGTTAAACAGGTTTTATGAAAACAGCTACCTTGCACCTAAAATAATCGTTTAATATTTCTCGTTAAAGTGTCCTTACGCTCCAATTTTTCTTCAGATCTTTATTACCAAGTTTCATAGTAGCATTACTTTTCTGTTTGTCCCTAGTTATGTATAGGTACTCCTCCACAGCCAACTGACACCTGTTACTCCAGATTTTTAATGCTCTTGGGATTTGGAAAAACAATCTGGAAGATTGCTAACGTATTTCGCTTTTTTCACTATTAAAGATAATTGGTCGCTTAATGCAGAATATGTATGCTGATAGTTTGAATTTCCATTTTACCTTACTCACTCATACCAGTCGGTTTAGATTTACACTTTAATTTCGTCTATACGCGTAGGTTTTCTTGTTCAAAAGTCATTTACACTATGACATATTGAAATCGCAAATGCGATAATCCAAAAACCCACTCGTTTTTCCATTACTTTATTTCTATTGGGGAATTTCTTGTTAATAATAAAAATCACTTTTGTTTGTTTGTTTTGTTGAGAGGGGGCTCGCCATTTGACGTTTACAACTTAGACAGCTCTTGGTGTGTCTCAAGGAGAAGGACAGCCTCCAATCGTTTTGCGTTGTGTGGCGTGTATGTTCTTGATTGCGTGGTTCGCGTGTTGTTTTGGGAGGATCTCGCAGGGTATTTTTTTCTTCACGATGTTATGTCCTTCCCCTAGTCTGCTTTTCTCCCGCCTCTCCTGTATTGTTTGCTGGAAACTTGTTCTGCCCATTTTTATAGGCCTATATCAGTGAAGACCATGCATCGCCGTCTTAGAAGCGACACCAAGCTAACCACCAAAACTCACACCTCCACCCTGCCGGTCACTGTTCGCTATGATGGATAAAACCGGGCGGGCGATACCAGTTCGGTCCCAATTCCCTGATCATTGTTAAGCGCTCCAAGCCAGCAGTGCAGCGAGAAACTAACACTTTTTATAGAATCTCTGCGGGGTGTCTTCGGCCAGGGGGATCTGAACCTAGAGCCATCCATAACAGGCGGCTCTCGGACGCTCAACTCTAAGGTCCAGAAGAATGTAGAGGCGGCGGTGACCCGAAGCGGAGCGCGATTTGAGGTAAAGCTGTACCAAGTCAGTATTTAATTGGGGAAGAAGAGCCTCAAGAAAAAAAGGAAAAATGAATATAGATTATAAATGTCTCAGTCTGCCTCTTACTGAATCATGCAATGGAAGCTAACAGGTAGCAATTTTATCGCTTCCTAACTTGTCGGTGTGGCAATGGAGTGGAGGAGAAAAACATAAACATTATATTTATCTGTGGATAAAAGTCTTTGAATATCACGGTTTCTTAATTCAATAAATTTTGATTGTCAAAAAATCTGGGTGTCTATACTGTCTGTAAACAATTATGGCGCATGCTCTGTGACGTGGATTTTAATAAGCAGTTTGGACTTATTATAGTATAGAACCTGGTCTCGGGTTTGCGAGTAGCTTTAATTAGTTTTTAGTTAATATGACCAGCAAAGTTTCATTACCATATGCTCCTTGTTTGGTCTGAAACTTGTTCAATAGCAAATTGATAACGAACATTTGCCATAGGCGAACCCGCCGAGGATAACAACCTTCCCCGTCATTTAAGATACTCGTTGGCGACGCCTTTTACGGAATGGATATTTTCGATGTGGTAGTTGGCCGAGTTTCTGGGCGTTGACATCAGATCCATTACGCTGGCAACTATATTGACCTTCCCACCGCTACCAGGAATCCTCCCTTCTTTACACGGTTTTGTACAATGCATCCCACCATCATCATCATCATCTACAACAAAATGCTGACTAATTCATGGTTTTGAATAAATGGAACACACACTGGTTTTTGTTGGGTTTATGCTTTATGATACATTCGTTGGAGAAAATGTATTTAATTTTTTTTTATCATAAATATTTTTCTTATGGCACTGAACTCAACTGAAATAAAACTATCTCAGTCTATTTCCACATTTGTCACTGAAATGGACCATTGACAATTTCTTTCGGAAAACATATTATGTGTTGCGCATGCGTACCTAAAATGTTTCTTGTCAACTATTCCGGTGATAGAGTCCCATCGGTACACGTTGTGCTCAGTTGATGTCAACGAAGACGAGGCTGTTGGTAGTCTCGTCCCCATTGTGGTCCCTCCCCGGTTCCTAGAGTAACGTTTGAAATGGCGATCCTCTACGACATAGCAAGGAATAAAACTGCAAAAACAACGAGTTTATTTCATGATATGATGTGGTTATCATAATTTCAGTTTTCTTGCATTTGTAACAGTTTTCGACCCTTATGGTCCTTTCACATTTGAGTTCTCTACATATACATGTAGATATACACCTTGTGATAGCCACTCTTGTGGTCGGGTCCCGCTTTGTACCCCGTTACATACAATTTTTTAGTTTCGTTCCAGCAGCCTAGCACTGAACCGAAAGAAAACCAAAACAGAGTTTTACATCCAAATTGTTTTATTTATTAAAACATGAAATATTATGCCAGATTTATGATGGTTACATCTCCAGCGTATAGAACAACCTTATAGGGTACATGATGGTTGCTGTTACATAATATACATGTAGGTTCCTATAAGCTACACACATACCAATACCAGTTTCAGAACGATCTCCATGGACATTGACATGTTTTTGATACTTTTAAATTTTACCTCTTTGCTATATAATATTAAATATATATATACCCAAAGACTGGAAGAATATATTTAAAAAGCTAGGTATTTAAAAATCCGGTAATATCCGGATCGGTATAGACATCTTCTATGACCAGATCGGGTTACGTAATCTACCGGTGCTGAACCAGATCGGGTTCCATCTTGAACCAGATCGGGTACACGCCTGGAACCGGTACTGGTTCCAATATGTATCAGAAGTTTGTCAATGGAAACCTTTCGTTACCAGTATTGGTTAATTCACTGATCTAATTATGTACCATATTGCACTCTGAATCTGCCATGGTGAACAAGGACTATTAGATCGCTCTGTGAATATAAAATGACAGTGCTTGTCTGACTGAGTCTGACTGTGTTTGAAACTGCCGCTACACGGCTATTTATAGTGAAAAACGTTGCCCGTGACAACGAGCTCGCGCTACTAAACTTAGTATCCCGCCTCCCGCACTAGAGAGTTCCGAATTCTCGCGGAATATGACAACAGTCAGACGAGTCACAGAATCACGTAAAAGTTGTGTTTACAACGAAAATACCCATGGAAATATTGGATTAATTACTTAATTAAGACCTAAGGTATATATACTGTTTGCGAATTTGACTGAATATACTTAAAACTCTTATAATCGTACCTGAGTCGAGGCGGATCCATCCGGTGCCCCACTCGGACATGCTAAACAGCAATCGCCACAAAAACCCGAATAGTTTTCTAACTTCTACGTGAGATTGATATATATTTTGATAAATATGAGAGAACAATATTCGTTACATAGCCCCCCTCCATGAAAAGCATTCGTCCCGAATGTTTATACCATAATATATCGAGAATTTAGCAAAATGTATCTGAGTTAATTGATCAATTAGTGGAACCCAAAACGAGGCTTTGCACCCGCTACTATCCATCATTTGCATACGGTTGGGCGCAGACGACAATCGAGGAAAGTCACAAGTTACGTTCAGGTAAGTTATTACCGAACAGTGTTTCGATTCTCATGGTTTTAAATAGTTCACATTATTCAGTAGTTTTAATGGTGACCTTCCTGATTGGTTTACGTAGCGACCAAACCGTAAAAAAAAAATAAGATGAGATTGATTACAACTTTAAATCTGTAATTCGTCAAATTGCGAAAATGTTCTGGTACAATTAATTTACAAAATATACATTTGGTCAAACTCCAGCCGGATGTTTGTAATTTTCTTTCTTAAGAAAGTGTTATTTACAATCTTGCACCATATCAATCTACAATTTGGACAATAATTTTAAATCAAAACTTCAAAAATTCATTTTAACAGTAACACTTCAATATAGCAACAAATCATAAGTATAATAATTGGTTCATTTATATCATGGTTATATATAAATATAGCCATTCTCGGATTCCAGCGGGATATCCGTAGAAATCAATTCCAAACTCCAGCGGGATGTTTGGATATTGAAGTATGATACAATTTAATTATTTCTGTCATGGATTCTATAAACAATATTCATCATATTTGAGAATAAGTAGCCAATTAATCATATTTACAAATAAATGTATTTACATATTATCCATTCTTGGGCCTTCCAAATTCCAGCTGGATATTTGGGAATATCAATTTTCAGATAAAAATATTTATATATATATACGCATATACATGTATCTATGCATTAATTTATGTACATGAAAGAATTGATGAATGGTCATTATTTCCGTTTCAAAAAGTATATTTACAACCATAGCCTACTTTTGTAAGTGGGTAATTACTTGAAAAGCCATCAGAAAAATTGTATTATTAGTATTACTAGATCTATATTCATTTACTGGTAATGTATACAAAAATACAATATGTAGATCTATATATCTATGTCTCCATTGAATTATTTGAACAATCAAAGTACTAATTTAAATTACTTTATATTTTCCAGGAAAGAACCTGACATGATATTGGAGAGAAAAATCCATACCGAAAGAGAAGAAAAGTGAAATTTAACAATACTTGGTAATTCTTTTCAAATAATTAACTTAGAAGTCTGAGGTTTACTCAACCTTGATTTCAAACTGAGAAAGTATTATTTTATACTTACATATTAACAGTATCAAGTTATACTACATATATGACATAATAAATTACAATACATTGGATTCATCCCCTAATGTACACACATAATTTTTCCATGATATCGAGTAGATTTACTTAAACCCGGGATAAAAACACTGACAACATTTATAATAAGCCACCCCCCAATAATGTTTTTTTCTTTGAATGTCAATTTGATGATTTAATCTAATTCGGAGAGTTTCTGTTTCACAATTCTTGCAAGGGACTCAATTTCGTAATAAACACATTCTTCTAATAATTCTTGCAGGTGGTACCGGGTAACAGGAAGGAGCCTGACCTGTCCGTTAGGATTTCTAAGATAGTTTAAAATTACTCTGAAGTGCTTGTGGTCACGGTCGAGAAAATAAGTGTACACATGATC
>NW_027188852.1:0-8670 GCF_041381155.1 Argopecten irradians | reverse complement strand
TCGAATATTCTCTGTTTGTTTATGACATCTTGGTCCATAGATGTATACCTATATCTTACCATGGACAGTGGTTGCTATGAAAAATAAAAAGTAGAACTTTACATAGGCCTGTCAGGTGAACAGGGATATAGCAACCCGAGGGAAAGATTTTGGATGGTCAACCAGAGGCTTGCCGAGGGGTTGACGGTCAAAATCTTAGGATTCACTTTTAAACGACGTTCCTGTGATAATGGCAAACGGACAGGGATATCTCAACTTCAGTGAAGGATTTTGACCGTCAAAAGTGACTAGCCAAAATCGTTCTCTCAGTTTGAGTGTAAGATTTTATTATTCTCTTCATCTGGATAAAAGCATTCATACCTTCGATGAGGGTAAGCTACAGAGTGTAAATATATCTTACCCACATATATCTTACCCTGAAAAAGACTGTACACATGGGTCACATGCACAGAACAGGTATATGACGTCACTGCAACAACAGTTCCATGCATCATGTCAACAATATTACCAATAAATACATTAAATTTAAAAAGCTAACAATTAAATAGAAAAAAAAATAATTTACCACCTTGGCAGTATAGTCAAGGTCAACCGCAATCATCGAGTTAACAATCTTAAGCTTAATTAAATTACTCCTCGGGCTGAGATTTCCCATGCTTACCCCAGGGAGATGTTGTGTATCCCAACAATTTTAAAGTGTTCGCTGTCTACTGTTGTGATTAAATCTGTAATGTGACACTAGTTGAACATGTTTAAAGCTAATACAAATCATTTGTGGTACACTTAAATAATAGCTTATTTTATAAATTTTTACAATTGTATAGGGCCGCTGATATCGCTTCTTAACAGTTTAATACATATTGCTAACGAGTGTGTACCATTACTATTTATAAATCTTGGAAGTACTGCAAATAAAAAAAAGTTCGTCTTGTGTAATTTGGATATAGAAATTATTTTCATTTCCATTGATATCTTCGTTACTTTCAGTATCCATTGTCCGAGTTAGTGTGCCGTCTATTGTGTTTAATACAGGTCTAAAGATGGGATTCCTATATGATGTTAATCGGATCAAGGCCTATACACTATACAAAAAGACAATAGAAAATGTAATTCAGACTGAGGTAATATTTTAATATTTTATGTATCTGTTTAGTCATTGTTTTATGACTGAATAAAGCTATTTAACATGTTATAAACTCTAACGATTGTTTCAGTATATGATTTACACTTGACAAGATACATAATGCACATGGGCGACGCTTTTTAGATATAATGGCATGTTTTTTTTTAAAGAATTTAGACACTGTTTAAACTAGTAATATATTGAATGTCTGTATACTATTATTAGGTGAACATAACTTGAACATAACTTAGTTGATAAAAAGTGTGCGTGCATCAGGCTTAACCTTAGATATTACAATTGACTCGTAGATTGTTGTGTTATTTGTAATATTTGGCATAATATACAAAAATGTACTTTTCAGTTTAGGAAGTCCACTGGATTCGGTACATATTTTTGTCACCAAATAATGATGCAATTATGTTTATTAGTGTCTATATATATGCACAAGGAGCTCTTGCTTGACCGGATTCGACTTTACAAAAGCATACACATCGAGTCATTGTTGTAGATTATATTACAAGCTACAATAAACACAGCAATCTACAATTCAATAGTAATACCTAAGATTAGGTCTGACAAATACACATTTTTATCTACTTCAACTACACCTAAGAAGTGATTTATAGGGGTACAAATTATCACTAATTTAAGGCATAAAACCTTAAGAGTGCAATTATTAAGGAAAGTTGGATTGGGATAGAACATTTAATTTTATCAGAGAAAGAGAAAAACCTCTTTAGATGTAGAAAAGCCAATTATTATAGGAAGGAGAGATGAGAGAAACGGCTGGCCAAGATCTTCGGGCCGCACGTTCTCTAAACAAATTCTGTCTGCTACTTTGCTCATAACTACTAAGACAGTTTATGCCACAACTATACCTGACCTATCATACCAAACCCCACCCACCCCCATTCACCTACTTAACATACCAAAACCCCCGCATCACCAGCGCCATACACCAACCGTAAATACCAAATTTGTTTCCGATCATGCAATATACCACGTGAAGGTATTAAAAGCCTAATGATTTACGGATGACGGTTAATATATAGTTGTTTATTTTCTAGGGCAATTTATAATGAATTGGTTTTTTAGCATGCATCATTGTAATATAAGACTTGAGTACAGGCATTCCATGAACAATATATCTTTTCTGCAAAAATGAGCATTCACTGTTTTTAGAAAAAAGGAATATCAGCTTAACTTAATAATACCTATTAGCCAATCAAATGTGGTTAAAGATTGTCTGGTCCTAGACCATTGGCATAGTAAGTTAGTACAAGCTATAGACACTCGTAAACATAACTGCAATGATTATATGTAGTGACAGAAAATAATTACCGGAATCCAGTGAACGTGTTGCTAAAGACTTAAAAATTCATATTGTCATATCATGCCAAATATCATAAAAGTAAGCTACAAAAATCTACAAATGCAAGGCATAAATACCTAAGGTGTAGGCCCTGATTAATGCTCGGCCTTTTTGTATCACGATGTAATTATCGGATCGAAGACTAAGCGTACAGTAAAATCAACTAAAGGAAGAACAACCCATTCTAATTGAAATAAGTTATGTCACAAAATCAGTATCTTCCTTCAAGAAACAAAACAACCTTTAAACCTGACTAACATAACGTTTTATGAATATCAATTCAAATTAGAAGAGAAATATTATGATTGAGTATATAATATGGGATAGTATGATTTTGATTTATCAATAACAGACATGTACCATATTTGAATAAAATTATGACCTGACTAATAAACGGAAAAACATTAGTAAAAGATTAATTCTCAATAATGCCGTAGATGAGTGTGAGTAAATTGTAAATAAGACATTAGATAGTTTGGAGTAGTTGAGCTATAAGTTTAATTAGCATACACATACGTATTTGACCAAACAGAAAGGCGCAAATGCTTTTAATTGCATTTCGAGAGAACACAGTTTCCAAAAACCAACAGACTGCAACATCGAATATCGTACTACCCTTATATTGATGTATCTCGTGTGAGCACATGAGTAAGAGTCAAACGAGTAGTTATATAAACAGATCCGATTTTGGTGGGACCATATATTCACCAATCAGCCTGATGAGTTAATAACAAAAATTATATGTGGTTTTTATGTTGTATTTAAAGGTTATAAATGATTATCGTCTCATCATGCCCATTCTCCTTTGGCGTTTGAAAACCACGATACAATCATGCCAAGATATTGCATTGTTCAATTATATCCATACTTGATAAAAACCTCTTCATATTCAGGTTTGATAATTAGCTTGTTACAATTATGTTAACGTTATCCCATAGACTCGAGTAACCAATATGCCCCGAACTGTAACACATCAAAAATATGATCAAGGGCCTTAACGTTGACCATCACCCTGATGAAATAATATAGTGTTTATTTTCCTAGTTGGTATGTTTCGTCTGTATTTTACCGACTTATCATTTATTCTGGCAGACTATCGCCTGATCTGGAAATTTTCCATGTGAAGTATAATCATTAACCAACTTATATGACTTACGCGGTTAAATGAAACACTATTTAGACGTCAATAAATCCTACTAACATAAATCTATTTCGTATTGTTTGTCGTATGTATTTAGTAGATGTAATCAAAAGGAACATTTAAGATGCCATGATATGACACATTGAATCTTAACATTAAGAAGTACATGTCATTGTAAATCCAATGCTAGAACAAAAAATATTTTTACCGTGCTCATAGTTAATACTTCATCTATTAAAAAGTAAAGTTTTTGAAAAAAAAAAATATCAAATCTGTTGCCTATTATCAAATGTAAAACACCGGTATTCTTTTTATCAAACTCTACCATAGCCTATTATACACTCACAAAAAATCTCAACCCAAAGCAAACAGGGTATCACCCTTCTCAAAAGTCCAACTTAACTTGTGAAAATCATAATTTGTGTGTTACATGACCTCAAAGTCCTAAAAAACGAATACAGCCACGTATCTCCTAATAATAAGTCTGATGCTCGGCCGAGTTGATTTTCTGCATTGTTCATTCTTGAAAGGGACGATTCGTATAAAGCCAACATTAAAATTGGAACAGTATATCGAAAAAAGGAACCTGTTCTAATAGATATTAATGAACCGAGCTTTCTGTTTTTACTGTGATATGCCGAAAATCACCCATCAGGTGGTGAAATTGCGGTGTTGAAATGTTTCATACTCGCTCGCTAGTCCGTCCAATACAACAAGTTGTGGTTCGTAACATCTTGTTATGCCGAAAACAGTCCCATGCTCGTAGAGTAATGGCAACTTTGTCTATAACTGCTCAAAATCAGCTCTGTACATTAGATGATGGTTTGACCTTATTAGAGTAAACTTTTCTGTTGTGTAAAGAATTTCCAATTTTATCGACCTACCACATTTGATGTATGGATTGTCATGTGTTGTTTAACTTGCTGACTTTTGGACTCTGGTATGGATACAGAGTAACACATACTTTTACTCTTCTTAAAAACTCTGTATTGATCAAGCGAAGTTGTGAAAATACAACGGTTATCATAATAAAATACTTTTAACTAGTCGTGGAATTTGTCAATAGTTTGTGTGTTATATGTTTCATAAGAAATGTAGAACAATACATTTATGCCATATTTTGCTTCTTGTTTGGGAAAAAGAATTAGCCTGAGTGAATTGTCCCTTTAAAAGTATAATTGTCGTAATCATCTAAAATCGTCTACACTGTACATTTTGATTTACATTTTTAGAATTCTAGCAAATTATTTCACATTTTTTAAACATTGTTTTACATGAGGGAAATCGGCATGAAGATTTCCTCAGAATAAGGAGGATTTGTGGTTAAATAAAATTTAGATAATGAGATAAATGCATAATGCAGTAAATTATATTTTGATAAATCAGCATTACATATTCGGAATGGTATGGAGAAATTCGGTTGCAATGGGTTTTTTTCATAGTTCGATAGAAAATTGATCTTTTTGACATTCTGCTTCGTTTCGGGAGTTTCATAAAAATACAGTTCTATAGACAGTTCTTCTAAACAAACATAACAAAAACATGTATCAAATGGTGTTTGCATTTTCATTGAATGAACTTTAACATTCTCACAGAATACATTTTCGGTATTAATATTCATATTTCATTATTTTGGTATTAAAAATGAGCTATGCTTTACATGGACATCAGGCTTTGTGTAACCAAGTGACGAAGGGTAATGAGGCTATGTGACGGAGAACATTCAAACTTTATTGATGGATCCCGGTACTAAATATATGTTCAATAATGTTGTCGGAATTTATTTTTGTATGGTCGTTAATTCAATAAATGAAAGAATAAGTTTCCAATGCTGTTAGATAAAACAGTTCGATAATAGCTAGCCGTAGCCAGACAAAAAACGATAACTGTCTCGACAGCTGAATACAGGCTACTTTAACAATTGCAAGGTGATTGGTTCATTTCAATGTGAAATCGTTAATTGCACAAGCTATCTAATATAAAATCGAAAGTTTTAAATTCAGGTTAATGTATTGCAGTTCTGTCGGGTGCTTCTGGTGGGAGTTTACTACATATATTTTCTTTGAACAGTACTCTGGTGTATGACTATGGACTGGCAACAGAAAACGAAACCCGTGGCTATGATACCACCGTCAGACACAAGGTACAAGAAGTGCACCGTCATCGAAACCTTACCAAAAATACAGGTTAAGTCAAACTATTGACACTCTTTCGTTATTTTTATTAACATTATATGTGCCGTCATTTTCATAATAAATTTTGGCTCCTCATATTATGAAAAAAAAACTTGCAATGCCCAAAAAAAAACATGATTTTTATACGAAAAAAAAACCCCAAAAAAAAAAACATTATTTACGTCCAAAGTGCAATAAAACATTACATACGGTAAAACCCAGAAGCCAAGTTGTGATATACCATTTCATTTGACATTTACAGTGATATTAGTAGTCATAAAGTGACTTCTTCAGATATGTTGTCATCTAAACATACAGAAGGCTTATAAACTAGAACTATCAAAGTGAATAAATTCTTACAAATCCTTACAAATGCTTCTAAAGCATCATACATATTTATCCGTGCCTTTTTTATGACTTTCACAGCTTAATTCATCAAACTGATGGTTTTCAATAGTTTACTGAAGAAAAAATAGGATGTCAAAATTTTCGCCCGGTTATGGCCCATATGCAACTTTGCTCAGATTCAAAATTTGATCGATATAAACTATAGATGTTGTCCGATTTACATAGAGGTCATTCTTGTTTCTTGATGAACATTAAACAGGATGGTAACTTGGATAATTTTTACGGGTGAAAAATAGCACAGTGTTTTTTCTCACGAGATTAACTATAACTGTTATTCACCATGAATCAAGAAATATTCTATTTAACAATGTTTACATTTCTGTTCTAGGTTTAGGCAAATTGATATTTGTACATATATTTTAATCACGATTTTCCTGTCTTCTCAAGTATTTTCACGCATGGTACTGTAACACATCTCGAGGCAAAATAACATATGATAATCTAATATGACACATTTATGTTCCAACAATTAAAAATGATTTATTATTATTTGTTTTCATACTAAATCCGACTTTTTGATGGCAAATTGTTTTCTTCATGTTACTTTAATTATTTTTTATTTGTTTTCATACTAAATCCGACTTTCTGATTGGCTGATACTTTTTCTTCATATACTATGAAGAACAAATCCGAGAATGGCGCGAAAACCCGATGTTATCATGACGTCACAATAGTGACGTCGACGTTGCGTATTGATTTGGAAAAAAATTAATCCATTGGAAAATCAATGGAATCGAACGTTTAAACATATTTGAAATCATCAAGTAGTCTGCAAAATTAATTATCAGCATTGATGTCACTATTTTTTTTAACTTCATTGGGTAATGAAATAAATTTTGTTTGCAAACATTTGTGACTATCTACTACGCGGATTCACACACTTTGCAAACAAAATTTCTTTCATGCACCAATGAAGTTAAAAAAATAGTGACATCAATGCTTAAATAAGAAAACAATTCTGAGAATGGCGCGAAAACACGACGGTATCATGACGTCACAATAGAGACGTCGACGTTGCGTATTTATTTGGAAAACAATAATCCATTGGAAAATCAATGGAATAGTATGTATAAACATATTCTATTTCATCAAGTAGTTAGAACAATTAATTAAAAGCATCGATGTCACTATTTTTTAAGTTCGTCAGGTTATAAAATAGATTATGTGGGATCGGCTATGCAGATTCGCACAGTGTGCAAACACAATTTCTTTCATACCCCGATGAAGTTAGAAAATAGTGACATCAATGCTTAAATGAAAAAAAAAATGATAGGTTTAAATGGAAAGATGCACGTAATATTTTGGTTTTATATTTCAAAAAACGCTATTCCCGCCTAAAAGCGATATTTTAACTGTAAATTCTGCGTTTTGATCTGTGTGTATCTGGTCAATATTGATATGATATCAGTGATATTTTCAAAACCCATCACGATTTTAAAATTTCATATTTTGGGAGTTACATTTGGATCATTTTATTGTGTTTAGAGACGAGATCTAAAGGACACTCCTTATACACTGGTAGCCGCTATAGACCTTGTCACCACCTATTCTGGCTATGCTTTCTCCTCTAAGTGTGACTACACAAAGTCACCGTTAAACGTCCACACGGTTACTTGGAAGGCGGGATCTGGTGATCTGACATCCATGAAAACATCCACATGCATCCCTTTTAACCCAGATGAGACATTTGATTCTTTCGGGTTTGAAGCAGAAGATAAGTACGCCCGTCTGATCGATGAGAACAGTCACCACGACTGGTATTTCTTCAGACGGTTTAAGATGTCACTGTATGACCAACAGGTATGCCAGCCAATAAGTATACCATAGCACCATATCGTTATATGGTGGTTTAGACGCGTTTGAAGTTAATTGGATTCAATATGTTCATTTCTAGGTATTTATATTTATATTGAATTATAAAAAATCCAGTTCATGTCTTCAGATTGTTCAATATAACATTAAATGTATTTGGCTCAATTCTAACTGGTTACTACGACTGTTAATTGGAAATTGGAAATTGTAATTGTGATTCAAGCATAAATGCAGTTCCATGATATCCATTGGACTAATACTAAAGAGATGAGTAGTGTCGTATTTCATGAATGTTAAAACTATTATAAACTGACCAATACGGTGGGTTTTAGTTAGTAAATCATCGTCTTTAGTAACCAATTTGGTGTTTGTTACGTCGTGTAATTCCGGCAAACCATGACAACATATTAACCGGACATTTTCACAATCTCGAAATTTCCGTCAATACGGTATCGTCTTTTTTTACCTTGCTGTTGACAATATTTACTGTATGTAAATTTAATCATGTTATCAAAACCTTACCATGCAATCTGTTATTCGTGCTAAAATATATCTTATAATGCTAATACCGATGCAAAAACTATATACCATGCGGTTTGTTTAAACAAGGAAGTTTCCCGAACGATTAAGCTATATGATC